>NC_090246.1:102104899-102112352 GCF_037325665.1 Littorina saxatilis | reverse complement strand
AGAATATTTCCTTTGAGCCAGAGTTAAGATGCTGCAATACTGAACCTCTCTCTTCTCAACTCACGTCCAGAAGCCCAAAAGCTTTAAAAGTCAAAAACAAAATGGTTGCATCCTTTTGATACTCTGGTCACGGTGGTACTGTGGTAATATTCAAAAACAAATAAACTAAAAATCAGTTTAGTTAGTTAGCTAAAATCGTAACGTGTCAACAATGAAAACGTTAGTTAATGTGTACAAAAAAAGGAAGCCAGTGCAAAATCACTGCCAGTGGTCGACACAAGTATCACCTTTTACGACAAACTCTCACTACACGAAGGAAAAACAACCCTCTTGTGAAAACAGCTTACTATCTCAGATCTTCGTAGGCTTTTACATGGGATAAGACTAAATCCCTCCACTTGGACATACATCAACATTCAACGTCCTGACTGCTTCCCGGGCAGAGTGGCCATTTTTGGATGAATTAATTTCCGGCGCAGAATGACTCGAGTGGCTTTTAAATTCACCAAGAACGCCCCACTCTGCACAGAACGTACCCAGAGTGTTGATTTGTTGGTATGTGTCTACGTGGAGGGATGGCCTTGACCCACGCAAACAGCCTTGCCAGACCGAGAGTGGAATTGTTTACACGGTAAGGAATGTGCCTCAGGCCAAACAAAAATCTATGTTGGTTTAGGGTAACCCGACCGACCCTATTTTTTCCCGCTGACCCTTAAACTTTTTGTCATTTCTCAACAACAACAAAATTGGCACATTTTGCGAGACTAAGGGAAGTAACCTCCTTTAAAATCGACTAAAAAATTTTTTTTAAAGATAAAAAAAACCGACCTACCGACCCTATCTGTTTTGGTCACGTTACCCTAAACCAACATATATATTTGTGTTTGGCCTTACAGAGCTAGTTACAAGGTGAATGAAAATACTCACGGCCAATAGCCTTGTTCACTTCCCATTCGTGGACTCCCCTGGAACTGCATAGAGTTTTGAGTATTTCCACTTGTTTCTGAAAACGAGAATCCAAGACATAGGCTCACATTAGACATCACACAGCTAAACGAGGCTCCTCTATAACTACGTAGAGTTTTGAGTATTTCGATTTGTTTCTGAAAAAAACCCGAATACAAGACGTCCATTTATGTACCACAGCTTAACAGTGACTCTCTAGCACTGCATGCATAGATCCGTAAATATGTCTCTCTGAAAACAACAAACAAACAAAAACAACAACAAAAACAACAACAGAACAAAAACAAAACATAAAAACCACACACACAAACAAACACACAAAACAAAACTAACAAACAAATAAAGAAAATGTTGACGACCACTTAATGATCAGAATGCAGTCATAAATATCTGCCTTTTATATCAATATCACCAGGGACCTATCTATGATATCACGGATGTTCCCATTATTGCTGTCTGTATTATCAGTTACGGAGAATCGTCATCATTATTGCTGTCATTGTCTGGCACGATTGATTACATACCATTCATTTCGTCGCAGCAGAACGCAAGTTTAGCATCATTATGTCACTCCTTTTATGTCTTCTGTCTGTCAAATGACTGGAGATAGACAGAGGGAGAGAGAGAGAGAGAGAGAGAGAGAGAGAGAGAGAGAGAGAGAGAGAGAGAGAGAGAGAGAGAGAGAGAGAGAGAGAGAGAGAGAGAGAGAGAGAGAGAGAGAGAGAGAGAGAGAGATGATGCCAGACAGTGCGAACAACCGCCTGTCACTATTTTCGGCCCGTGTTTGCAGGAGACAAACACCCCATTGGCATGGTAACCTTGTGCCAGCAACATGATGGGTTGTCGGTATCTAAACGTCTTGTACTGGCCTTTCCGAATACTGACGTGCTTAAATTTACAATTCGAGAGACAAAGAACACAAAGAACTTGCTTCTATCAGCAATTCAGTTTTGCTATATGGATCAACATGCTGAAAAGATCGATAAAAGGGGCGTCATTTTTGAGTAATCAGAAAAGATAGATTGAACAAATAACCAATAGGATATTCTTCATTTTCTCATGATCATTTATCCGTCCGCCCATCTTTGAAATCAACAGGTCGAGGCGGTACCAGCGATTGAGTGTAATTTTTAAAAATGTGTTTTACTGGTTTTTTAAAGTTTAATAGTTTGTTCAAGCTGGCATACAAGGACGAGAATAAATACTATACTACAGAGACGTAGCAGGAGAAAAGAATAACAAGATGGCGCAGAAGTAGACACAGCAAAACAATGAGCAAAAAGAACGTTGAGAAGTCGTCCGAAGCCGTGGCTAGACTGCTGACGTTCTAAAACCATTCCCAAAGAAACGAAGCAGAGCACTATTTTATGATCTGAGAAACAAAGGGACGAAAACGCTCTAAATGCGTACGACACGAGGATTAAAGTCGCTTGTTCATTTCAATGCGTGTTATAAATCAAGCACCAGGAGATCGGTTCCGTATAACTCCCACTTACTGTTGTTGCGCATGTCGTTTGCATTTTTTTTCTCCCTACACCTGTTCCTTGTTCCGGTGTTCTCACGCCGCCCCGTCCCTGCATTCGCTGCTCCATCCACATCTGAATTTTCGTTCCGCTGCCAGACCTGTCGATTTTACAGACGCTCCAGGGAGGGAAGTCGGGTCGCTGCGGTAGGCTACCCTCGGAAGTTGACACTGCACTTCTGCTGAGTCACTTCGACGGTGTTCAGTAGTGGGTCTGTCCCGAGCTAACGGACTCAGCCCACTACCTACTATGCCCCCTACTAACGACATTGACTGCTAAGTCGCGGAGCCAGACTAAGTGAGCGTCCCCTCCAGAGAGCAGACCGCCACCACGTCCCTCCGTCGACCCCCCAGAACGTCACACGTTGAAGACTGACAGCAGAAGTACTATTCAGGGAAGGATGGAACAGGAACACAGACCAAGGTCACCATGAGAGCTCCGGGCATGAAGGGCCACACGAGCAAGGACATTTTATAGTTTTGGATGATTAATGAGATGAGGATGATTATAATGATGATGCTATGGATTTCCAATTTGGTTTGAGACTACGTGACAGGGCAGCACTCTACGCTTACTGTCATAATATATCCTGGTGTCAACCAGGCCCGAGAACTGCCGCACCTGCGGTGTTGGTCAGGTAAACACAACCTGAGCACCCTCAAAGTCGCATTCGTTAAGTGAATGACACTCGGCTGTGTGATCCCAGCCTTCCCATAGGAACCATAGCACTTCCACTCTGGGTAGGAGCCGACCGTAGCCCGAAAAACCCATGTCGTATGCATTTTAGAGCGCTGACGTCAATTGTTTCTCAGTTCTAAAACCAAGAATAAAAAAACCCAATAAAGGTGGTCTCTCTCGCGTATGTAATTAGCATAAATCAGTTCCAACAAATCGTGATCGGAACACAGCTCAGTCATGTGAGGCCCAAATGTAAAGTGGGAAAGACACCAAGGGATGACGTGTAAATGCAGCCAGTTGTCCTCCACGGCCCCGCTCAGAACGCATATACAGGGCCGCATAATCGCTAGTCGAAAGTCATTATCTCCCTCTAAATTCCGCACTCTCGGCTTAATTCCCCATGGCCGTAACTTACTCTCTCGCTAAAGCATCCATTTCTTTGCTCACAGTGTAAGCGCGCCCCCCCCCCCCCCCTCCCCCTGCAGGCCGTTTCTTAAAGGCACAGTCCTTTCTGTGTAAACTGTTCAGCTCGCCATCTCTGATTCGGCCAGGATCTTCCATGGGATAAGAACATACCTGGGTGGGGAAATAGCTCAGTCGGTAGCGGCGCTGGCTTCAAAGAGTGTGACAAGTTTGATGACGTCGTTTCTTAAAAGATACTAGTGTCGTTCTGCAAAATTAATTAATGAAAAAACAATTCCTTCTGTGCACAGAACGCAGTCGGGATGTTGAGATTTGGTATGCGTTCAAGTGGAGGGATAGTCTTAGCCTAGGTTAAACACCCGACCAGGTCTGAGCTAGCAAGCAAAACTCTTTTCACGGAAAGGTCGACAATGCTCAAAGCTTCGTCTCCTCCTCTCTTGGGGTAACTCCCCCGGGTTGTAACTTGCCCCTGGAGCTCCCCCGGGTTGTAACTTGCCCCTGGAGCTCCCACTTCCTTCCACTGCACACCCTCTGATGTTCCTTCTAATCCCGTCTCTCTTATCCCTGAGCGATCGATGATGCTAACCAGGCTAGATCCAAGATGGCTTAGAGTGAATACGGCGGGTCCAAGATTTCTTCCTTTTGTGACCAAATCAACGGATCTTGCCAGGTTGGTCACGTGATCGCTCGCGTGTACCCCGCTTCACACAGAGCCACCGCGACAGAGAAAAAGAGACCAAGTTTCGTACGATATTGGCCCGATTCTCTGTCAGCCTGTGCTGGCATCTGACAAGATGAATCTGTCTGCAGAGGAAAGCAATCGCAGGAAAGGAGAAAAGCGGTCAACACCAAGACTCTTAACAGCCACTGGTCGGGATTCCCTTGTACAAAGTGCAAACTGGATGCAGCTGAGTACAAAGACGCCATTTTTGCGGACCATCACGAACACTCTGGTCACGTGCACCCTCATCGGACCCTGCTGTTGACTTCTGTGGTGTAGTTCTACCGTCTGTGCGTGAGGACGCAATGAGTGCGCAGACAAGACATCTTCCCCCACTCAGACAATGAAAGGACAGCGGGAACTCGAGAAGGTTGGAGATCTGTAGACAAACTGAAGCCTCCCCTTCCTTTGTCTATTGACAACGACAGCCCTGTCAGAATGCATCAACTGAGTTTGTGGCAGTAGAACGAGTTTAATAAGTTTTTTTTGTAGGAGAGTTATCTTCCCCCTTTCCGACATTCGTTGTCAGACAGCAGACAGTGCAGGACCTAGAAATGGCACGAGGGCCAAACCCTGCTCTTCACAACATAAACGGCTAGTCAAAATGGCTCCATTGAAAATAGACATGACAGTAGAACTATTTCAATTGGATTTTCCTGGGGTATGTCTCCCCCCTTTTTTGTGGGCTTCAAACAGGAGACAGCGCTAGAACTAAGAAGCGGTGAGGCAAGAAGACAGTCTGAAGCCGAAACCTTAGCTTTCAAAACATAGACAGCTTGTCATTTTGCCTTCATGTAACAGGCAAAATGTTTCAAGCAAAACACTGAGAGCGGAGAAGTGGATGCTTTGGCGATAGAAGGAGAAGAAGCAGAAGAAGAAGAAACTTGAATTTGTTACACGCACAAATAATTCAAGAACAGATCCCTGCCAAAGCATGAGGTCAAGGTCAAGGTCAAGGTCAAATAAAAATAAAAATAAAAACACCCAACCCAACAACAACCGGAGTTTGTTATTTGTGCAAAAGAGATCTTAAAACGGAAGTGAATTTGATTGGATGCAGCTGCTCACACCCTCAAATTACCCCCCCCCCCCTCCCGCCTACTCAACCCACCCACCTTTCATCCCATTACCATCCCCCCAAAACACTCACCCCCCCCCCCCCCAATCAATTGCAACCAAATCTCTCCTATCTAAACTTTCTCTTGCCCCCATCCCCCTGCCATTCTATATCTCTCTCGATCCATCTCGGACTTACCCCCCGCGGGTTAGGGGGAGTCCCATATTGGTTGGGACTAGAAAGAATTTACCCGATGCTACCCAGCATGTCGTAAGAGGCGACTAACGGTTCTGTTTCTTCTCTTCTTTTGTCTTATTTCTGCCTTACCAGTCCTTTCACCTATATTTCCTTCCAAGAAAACTCTCCCTACTATTCCCTGCAGTTTTCCATTTCTTTTCTTGTTGTCTTATTTCTACCTGACTGGTTCCATCACCTTTATTTCACTTACCAAAAGTCTTCTTTTCCACATCCTTATTTCTCTGCACCCCGCATGTCGTATGAGGCGACTAACGGATTCTGTTTCTCCTTTTACCCTTGTTAAGTGGTTCTTGTATAGAATATAGTCAATGTTTGTAAAGATTTTAGTCAAGCAGTATATAAGAAATGTTTAGTCCTTTGTACTGGAAACTTGCATTCTCCCAGTAAGGTCATATATTGTACTACGTTGCAAGCCCCTGGAGCAATTTTTTGATTAGTGCTTTTGTGAACAAGAAACACTTAACAAGTGGCTCTATCCCATCTCCCCCCCTTCTCCCCTATCCCATCTCCCCCCTTTCCCTCGTCGCGATATAACCTTCGTGGTTGAAAACGACATTAAACACCAAAGAAAGAAAGAAAGATCTCGGACTTCAAAGCTCTGTCGGCCGGCATTAAGCAGCCCGGGATGGATTTGATTGCTTCAGAACACTGTGCTTCAGAAGGTGGGAGTAAGACGGAGATCGAAGAGTTCCAGCTTTGTAGGGAAACGGTTCAGGCTTTTTTCGCCGTGGCCAATAACGATAAACAAAGTTGACCTTTTGCCCCCGTAATCTCCGAGGCCTCTGTCACAATTACCAGCTTCTTGCAGGGATCATGCATCATTCTTCACCCTGCTTATCTCGGCCCTGTCTGTGCTTACCATACAGCGGCTGATTGTGAGGTACAGGCAAGGTAAAACGCTTCCATTCCATGTTCTTGTCATAGACGCATGTGGGGCTTGCTGTCGAGAATCGTTTGTAGTATAGGATGAGGAGAAGCAAAATGGTGAGAAGGAAAACGAGGAGAAGAAGGGGGGAGACGAATGAGCAGCAATAAGGGACTGAGAGGAGGAGGAACAGGTTGTGCGTGTGCGTGCGTGCGTGCGTGCGTGTGTGTGTATGTATGTGTTTATATATATATATATATATATATATATATATATATATATATGTATGTATATATATATATGTGTGTGTGTGTGTGTGCGTGTCTGTGTGTGTCTGTGGTGTGTGTGTGTGTGTGTGCGTGTGTGTGTGCGTGTGTGTGTGAGAGAGAGAGAGACAGAGAGAGAGACAGAGAGAGCTAGAGAGAGACAGAGAGAGAGACAGAGAGAGAGAGAGACTGAGAGACACACAGAGAGAGAGAGACAGAGAGAGAGAGAGACAGAGAGAGAGACAGAGAGAGAGACAGAGAGAGAGAAACTGAAACTGAAACTGAAACTGAAACTGAACTTTATTACCAAAGGATAGAGGTTTTAGGCAAAGCCTAATCTTACAACCTGTCCCTTATACAAACACTTAATACAGACGCACATAATATAGATAGTAAAATTGACAAGGTTATTGTTCCTTACAGACGTACATAATGTAAATAGTAATAAGAAAAGGGTTATGGTTTTGTATACACATTCAAAAATGGGAAAAACAATATAGTTTGGAAATTGCAGCATAGTTGCAATAATGCATTGCATATAAACATCCAAAACAACTAATAACAAAAGGGAGAAAACAAATGTGGGGAGGAATTGTCCCAATCATTCGCATGTATATCATTATCAATACATACACATAAAGAACAAATCAAAATACAAACATAACTTAACTAAATGTAAAAAGCACTCAAATATCA
>NC_090246.1:102094899-102099899 GCF_037325665.1 Littorina saxatilis | reverse complement strand
AAAGGAGCTCTATAAACAGCAATCACAACAGATTGTTGTCCACAAGCACATGGATTAAGCCAATATGAACTAAGAGATGATTATTTCCCGAGTGGCATTCAACACCAGTGGGTAAGTCTATTCCACTCTACAATCGGCGGGTCAATAATTCAGTGGGCCACACAACTCGCAATCAGTCCAAAAGATTAGTCATTTCCGATTTGTTAATATGTAAGTGGCCAGTTGTCTAAGCTGCCTTGTCAAAGATGTTTTACCCTACATACGTGAGAGAGACCAGTCATGAGATAACAATATCGTTCAAACCACACGTGTATATTATGTAAATGAGGTCGTGTCAAGCTAGTCTGGCAGGGACCTGTTTTTCCACTGCTTATGATGCCAAAGTCACCGAGACAAACGTCATTATGGAAACTCTTTTGTGCCTGCTGCTTCTCCTGGAAGAAATTTTAGAACTTACACATCATGCTATACTTTCTAAAGTGACGTTTCTTTGCTTTGACGTCAAAGATTGCATGAGGCTTTGGAAGAGATCGAGGTTCCAAAAGAAGCGTCTTTAATTTGGACGCCTCGACTGCGGGACGTTTTGAGTAAAATACACGTAAGTGCAGTATGTAGGATAAACAGAATACTACATGGCTTGCTGTGTTGTACCAGATATACACTCGTTGCTTTTTCAAATATTGAATAGCTCGCTTTCGCTCGCAGTTCAATATTTTAAAAAGCAACTCGTGCAAAATCTGGTAGGACACAGCAAGCCATGTTGTATTCTCTATTTGTGTCCGTGGTTTACTGTTGTTCAATCTACGAGGACAGGACAGATTGCGACGCGTTGTGCAAAGTGAGGGATAACAACACAAAGTGAGGGATAACAACACAAAGTGAGGAATAACAACACAAAGTGAGGGATAACAACACAAAGTGAGGAATAACAACACAAAACACACAATTCCTTATTCATGACACAGGCCCAGCAAGAAATCTAAGTCGCGTGAGCAGTGAGGATGGGAACACCACTGGTATCGTGCGTTCCATGAACAGTCTTAACTATGACATTCTGTTTGTCAAATAATTATTTGGATACTTTTTCATGGTTTTTTCACCAGTTTTAGCTAAATAATCATTATTTAGAAGCTCATGTGCTAAATAAGTAATTGTTTATAAACAATGTAAAAAAAATTCTAAATAATTTTTTGTTTACGTAAACCATTCTTTGTTTACCTAAACAATTCATTGTTTACATAAATAATTCATTGTTTACGTAAATAATTCATTGTTTACGTAAATAATGTATTGTTTACACAAATAATCACTCATTTCACAAAATAATATTTTTTGGGTGGATAAAGTGAGCAGTTGCTAAATAAATCATTGTTTACCTTTATAATGCATTATTTAGCAGATTCGCAGCGCAGGGAAAGCAGTTTTCATTATTTGGGGGAATCAAGAATTGACTTCTAAGCTTCATTTTTTTTCTTTGTGTATATATATATACGACTAGTGTCTGTGTGTCTGTCTGTCTGTCTGTCTGTCTGTGTGTCTGTGCGCGATGCACGGCCAAAGTTCTTGATGGATCTGCTTCAAATTTGGTGGGCATATTCAGGTACACCCGGGACACAACCTGGTCGATGAGATATTTCAACACGTGCTCTCAGCGCGCAGCGCTGAGCCGATTTTGTTTTTTGTGCTGAACCGATTTTGTTTTTTTTGTCTGGATCCACTACCAGTAACTCTTCCTTATCTTCTCCAGTGTTTTTAGCCGCGATTATCTCCCTTCCTCCGTGCGGTGCGCATAGCCGGGTCCCCGGATCGACTTCTTCCCGGCGCAGCCGTACCCGGCGAAGCGGGTATTCATCTAGTCTATATATATATACGACTAGTGTCTGTCTGTCTGTCTGTTCGCGATGCACGGCCAAAGTTCTCGGTGGATCTTTTTCAAATTTGGACACCGTATTCAGCTACACCCCGGACACAACCTCATCGATGAGACATTTTTTTGTTTTGTTGTCAGGATCCACTACCAGTAACTCTTCCTTATCTTCTCCAGTGTTTTCAGCCGCGATTATCTCCCTTCCTCCGTGTGGCGTCAATCCATATTCCCGTTACTACGTTACTATTTTTAGAAGGTCACTGCACGTTACTATTTTTAGAAGGTCTCCAGTGTTTTGCGCGTTTTATCTCCTTTCACAAAGCCGGGTCCCAGGCGCAGCCTGGTATTCGGCTCTACTTCTTCCCGGCGAAGCGGGTAATCATCTAGTATACTATAATTCAATACAAGGTATCTCCAAACATCATTTATCAGAAAACAAGACATAAAACTTAGTTCAGAAGCGAATCCTAGAAACCCCTAAATAATGGAAAATGTGTTGGCTAAACAATTCATTGTTTACGTAAATAATTCATTGTTTACGTAAATAATGATTTATTTAGCAACATTGCTGATTGTTTATAAACAATGTAATATAAGTCTAAATAAACAATATATTATTTAGACGTATTTTACATTGTTTGTAAACAATCAGCAATGTTGCTAAATAAATCATTATTTACGTAAACAATGAATTATTTTCGTAAACAATGAATTGTTTTGGTAAATAATGAATGGTTTACGTAAACAAAAAATTATTTAGAATTGTTTTACATTGTTTATAAACAATTACTTATTTAGCACATGAGCTTCTAAATAATGATTATTTAGCTAAAACTGGTGAAAAAAACATGAAAAAGTATCCAAATAATTATTTGACAAATGGAATGCCATACTTAACAGTACAGCAAGACTAGTAGCTTACCTCAGCCACGAGAACAGTGAGGATGGATATACTGGCGTAGTGCATGCCGTGGCCGATCTTCTCGGAGTCGTACTTCTCCTTGTTCATAGGGGGCATTGCCCGCACCGGTTGCTTTCTGCCGAACTCCACCAACGACGTCAACACGTTGCTGCCGCCGGTGTAATTTGCTGCGCTGTAGGAACACCAGAAGAAGAACACAACCACTGATGCTTTGTATCCACCAGGCTTAATAAAGAGGACGTGAACAAGTGAGAAAAACACAAACACTGATGCTTTGTATCCACCAGGCTTAATAAAGAGGACGTGAACAAGTGAGAAAAACACAACCACTGATGCTTTGTATCCACCAGGCTTAATAAAGAGGACGTGAACAAGTGAGAAAAACACAAACACTGATGCTTTGTATCCACCAGGCTTAATAAAGAGGACGTGAACAAGTGAGAAAAACACAAACACTGATGCTTTGTATCCACCAGGCTTAATAAAGAGGACGTGAACAAGTGAGAAAAACACAAACACTGATGCTTTGTATCCACCAGGCTTAATAAAGAGGACGTGAACAAGTGAGAAAAACACAAACACTGATGCTTTGTATCCACCAGGCTTAATAAAGAGGACGTGAACAAGTGAGAAAAACACAAACACTGATGCTTTGTATCCACCAGGCTTAATAAAGAGGACGTGAACAAGTGAGAAAAACACAACCACTGATGCTTTGTATCCACCAGGCTTAATAAAGAGGACGTGAACAACTGAGAAAAACACAAACACTGATGCTTTGTATCCACACGGCTTAATAAAGAGGACGTGAACAAGTGAGAAAAACACAACCACTGATGCTTTGTATCCACACGGCTTAATAAAGAGGACGTGAACAAGTGAGAAAAACACAAACACTGATGCTTTGTATCCACACGGCTTAATAAAGAGGACGTGAACAAGTGAGAAAAACACAACCACTGATGCTTTGTATCCACCAGGCTTAATAAAGAGGACGTGAACAACTGAGAAAAACACAAACACTGATGCTTTGTATCCACACGGCTTAATAAAGAGGACGTGAACAAGTGAGAAAAACACAACCACTGATGCTTTGTATCCACACGGCTTAATAAAGAGGACGTGAACAAGTGAGAAAAACACAAACACTGATGCTTTGTATCCACACGGCTTAATAAAGAGGACGTGAACAAGTGAGAAAAACACAACCACTGATGCTTTGTATCCACACGGCTTAATAAAGAGGACGTGAACAAGTGAGAAAAACACAAACACTGATGCTTTGTATCCACCAGGCTTAATAAAGAGGACGTGAACAAGTGAGGCTCCTTTCTTTCTCCTCTTCTGGCCTCTCCCATACACCCCTAGCCCAAAGATCCCTTGCCGCTTCGACTTGCGAGCAGACTACCTCAGTTTGCTATTCACACATGCTGACAATAGTGTTTTAAACATTGGGTATTCAGACAGTGGGGACACACTAGCTTTCACGAATGAAGTTAACAACAGTCTTGTAGACCAAAGAATGAGAAATATATAAACTCGCCATTTTTAGAGCATCCTGCGGTCCTAAAACAGACTAATGACCCACTTTCAATGACGAACGGTAGAATAATTGAACTTCACCTAAAAACGTTATTCCGCACGACTATCTATTCTAGATTTAATTGCTACAGATACAGACGCATGAGCCTGTCTGCAATGCGATCTACGCTACACTTAATCAGTAAATAAGCCAAACAAATCCATGCGTACACGTACCTTGATAGCAAATAACCTAAGCTAGTCCCCAACAGGGATCACCCTGTGGGACAGGAACAAATATCTTCTCTGCGCATGCGTGTATCAAGCCATAACATGATGACCTACTTTCATCGCCATCTTGCTTATGATATGACAATTTGACGGCCTTGAAAGGGGATGTGGGGGAGAGGGGGTGTGGGTGAGAGGGGATGTGGGTGAGAGGGGATGTGGGTGAGAGGGGATGTGGGTGAGAGGGGATGTGGGTGAGAGGGGATGTGGGTGAAAGGGGATGTGGGTGAGAGGGGATGTGGGTGAGAGGGGATGTGGGTGAGGGGTTGGAAGAACTGTACTACAGAAGCAAAATCTTCAGAGCCCCCCTTACCTATATATATATATTTTACCTCAGTTGACTCAGTTGCATGCAGTCTGCTTCTACCTTTACTTTTTTTGCCTTTGTTTTACGGGCATGGT
>NC_090246.1:102069899-102092399 GCF_037325665.1 Littorina saxatilis | reverse complement strand
CATAGCTGATGTACAGTTGTCTACGCCTTTGTGTTGGCGTGTTTGCCCTTGGCGTATTGCTTGCCTTTGTGTTGGAGTGTTTGCCCTTGGCGTATTGCATGCCTTTGTGTTGGAGTGTTTGCCCTTGGCGTATTGCATGCCTTTGTGTTGGAGTGTTTGCCCTTGGAGTATTGCATGCGTTTGTGGATGAGTCAAGAATATGCAGCTGACATTTCTTTTGTCACTTGCGATGCTTGAACGATTAGGACCTGTATCATTGCATTTTAGCTGTTTGAACTCCGATATTAATATTAGAGGTCTGGAATTGTAAATAAACTCTCTCTCTCTCTCTCTCTCTCTCTCTCTCTCTCTCTCTCTCTCTCTCTCTCACACACACTCTCTCTCTCTCTCTCTCTCTCTCTCTCTCTCTCTCTTCAATTTTATCATTGTGTGTCTGTGCGTCCCAAGGACAGATTGTAAGAAAAGGCGTAGCCTTAAATCTTAATCCTTGTTAAACAAAGTTCAATTCAATTCTCTCTCTCTCTCTCTCTCTCTCTCTCTCTCTCTCTCTCTCTCTCTCTCTCTCTCTCTCTCTCTCTCTCTCTCTCTCACTCCCAACGTTAACCAACAGCCGTGGAGGAAAACTGCCTTAAACATGCAGCAAGGACGGATTTTTTTTTCAGAACTCTATTAGACTCAGAAAGTATAACCATTATGTAAAAGCTCAACTGCAGTTTGGGTACCTGCGTGCGCTCAAATACGAATGGGGGAAAAACACACACACACACACACACACACACACACACACACACACACACACACACACACACACACACACACACACACACACACACACACACACACACACACACAAAAAAAGCACTAAAAATAAAGTTAATATCATGGATCAGCCACGATTGTTCCAGTTCCTGCTGCAGATTGACGGACGTTTGAAGTCTAGTGCAACTTTTGTTCTATGTTCTATTTCCTTTGTCTCACACAATGACAGTAAAGACACTAGTCTCTTAGTTGTCACCAGCCGCAACAACGTATATCTTCTCCCATCCAATCGAAACTGAAATACCTATCTAGAAGTACACCATACCTCAGAAAGGGATTTTCAAGCAGGGAAAATCATTGGGAAAACAAGGCTATAAAAAGAATGTGCATACACT
The DNA here is from genome assembly GCF_037325665.1 of Littorina saxatilis. Taxonomy (NCBI): domain Eukaryota; kingdom Metazoa; phylum Mollusca; class Gastropoda; order Littorinimorpha; family Littorinidae; genus Littorina; species Littorina saxatilis. The sequence continues at coordinate 102,091,245 of NC_090246.1, read as the reverse complement.
GCACATAATTCATTTGAGAGAACAAACAGAGATTTCAGTCTTTCATGAAGAACTGTTTGCACACGAAAAAGGGGCTTTTATAAAACCTGATTAAAAAAAACGAAATCAATAACGGGAAAATTAAATATGAGAGACGCACACAGGTAACCCGGGCAAAGTACAAATAAAATAAAATAAATAAATAATAAAAAAAGGACAGAAAAAAGCATCACGCACTAAAATTAATCTTTAATACTTACGGTTTAAGCCAGCCTTGAGAGTGCAATTCCATTTCTCGAACATTTGATTTGTGTAGTCGTGCTAGCGTCTTTATTTTAAACGATGGCATTCGGTAAACGTATGAAAATACGTTTTTGTCACAAAATACTAGTCAATTGTTTTGCTCCAAAATACTGGTCAATCTAGAAACTTATACTCGTCACTCTAAGCATATCTTCCTTACAACTGCCACAAAAACAAATTAACATCCATCCGAGGAAAACTATAAGTACTCAGGAAGCTGAAAGAGTTCCCAGAAAGTTTCGGACCTTTTCAGGTTCGAGTGTGTGTATTGTATATCTGGGAAAGTGTAATTCGTCTACAAGACACACACTTTCGCGGTTGTAAAAACTTCAATTACCAACGATTTGTCGTCTTTCAAGCGGCAGAAAAACACCTCTAAAAACTGACACTTGTATAAGAGGTCTGACTTGGAGATACTAACCAAGTCTGCATACATCAGAAAAGTTCACAGGCTGTTATGAAGCCCACGTAACACGGAATTTTGCAGTTGTGGAAACAATGATTACGATTTTTTCTCTTTCAAAGGGTACAAAACGGTGCTGAAAAATCATCTTTTAAATAATCACACCTGTACTTCAAATATAAATTCAAAGATGTTAACCGTATCTGCACAAATCCAAAAATCTGTATCCTTTGCAAAAAGGGACAACGCTCGTAGCTTTCTTCCAATTGTGTTTTAGTCTAGCTTTTCTGAGGATCAGAAACAAAGTGTGTGCGCTGTCGGTCTCAAAACAGATGTCAAAGGAAAATCACTCTCAGACAAGAGACGATCGTCAACCCAGGCTACTTACATGATGATCGTAGCTCTGGTTCTCCTCTATTTGCAATTCCACATAACTAAGCCTGTTTCAAGATGATCAAGAGAGAGTAAGAGAGAGAGAGAGAGAGAGAGAGAGAGAGAGAGAGAGAGAGAGAGAGAGAGAGAGGGGGGGGGGGCGTGGGGGGCAGACAGACTGACAAACGGAGACATAAAGACGGTGGGTAGAGGAAGGGGGTGGGAGTGTTTGGGTGTTAATGCCAAAAAGGAAAAAGAAGACTTATCCTGGTTTCAAAAAATCAAATTAAACAAACAAACAAACAAACGAAATGCAACTACAAAGTGCACATGCAAAAACCTCACAATCACCAGATGAGATTTTAGAGACATTTTGTCAGGCGAACAAAAAACGTATGACACACACAGAAACACACAAAGAACACTGATCTAAAGTTAAGCCAGCAGCTAGAATCAGTCTAAATATAATTATTATAAAAGCAACTGAAAGCCAGAATTACTGGCACACAAGAGGCTGAGAATATGGAGGATCTGCCGCAATTTGTGGCCTTGTGCGTCTGCTAGGGTTTGACTGGTCGCAAGGCTGGTTGCACCGACCAGTGGAATATCACTCAAAGCACCCAGCGGGTCACTGTCCGAGCTGCGTTCACTACCTAAATAGCAGCTATTCTAGACAGACATCTTTCTTTTTTTGTGTGTTCTTTCTCTCTCTCTCTCTCTCTCTCTCTCTCTCTCTCTCTCTTTCTCTCTCTTTCCCTCACTCGCCCCCCTCTCTCCCTCTCTGTCTTCCTCTCTTTCTCTCTCTCTTTGTCTTTCCCTCTCTCTCTCTCTCTCTCTCTCTCTCTCTCTCTCTCTCTCTCTCTCTCTCTCTCATTTATAAAGTGTTTGTATAAGGAACACGTTGTAAGATTAGGCTTTGCCTAAAACCTCTATCCTTTTGTAATAAAGTTCAGTTTCAGTTTCACTTTACAGTGTATCTCTCTTTCTTTCTGTCTCCTGTCTGTCTGTCTGTCTGTCACCCACTCTCGCTCTCTCAGTCGCTCTCACTCTCCCTCTCCCTCTCCCTCTCTCGTTCTCTCTCTCTCTCTCTCTCTCTCTCTCTCTCTCCCTCTCCCTCTCGCTCTCTCTCTCCCTCTCTCTCTCTCTCTCTCTCTCTCTCTCTCTCGCTCTCTCTCTCTCTCTCTCTCTCTCGCTCTCTCTCTCTTTCTCTCCCTCTCCCTCTCCCTCTCTCGTTCTCTCTCTCTCTCTCTCTCTCTCTCTCTCTCTCTCTCTCTCTCTCTCTCTCTCTCTCTCTCTCTCTCTCTCTCTCTCTCTCTCTCTCTCGTGCATTTCTTTGTTTTCGTGCTTACTGCAATCAAGCTGATCAAACCATCTCTGTTCTTGTCCTTGTTTCGTTATTCTTGTTTCTTTCATCTTGCACTGCACGTCATGTTGCTTGTCTCCCCCTTCTGTTTCCTTTCTTATTTTCTGATCTTTCTTTGTTTTCCTTCTTCCTGTATCGAGACAGCTCTCTCAATCTCCTCTCATTTCGTCACTTTTCGTCTTGTCTTGTTCCAAACACTTTTCGTCTTGTCTTGTTCCAAACACTTTTCGTCTTGTCTTGTTCCAAACACTTTTCGTCTTGTCTTGTTCCAAACACTTTTCGTCTTGTCTTGTTCCAAACACTTTTTGGAGAGCAGTTCCTGTTAGTCATCTCTAGACAATGACGCGTGATATGAAGGAAGAAATCATGGCCGAATAACGATGCACAATGGAGCAGGCATTATGCTAAGCTTGAGGATTTGTTCGCATAGTGCAGGAACGAAAAAAGTATTTTGTACATTATTTTCAGCATCATGCAAATGTTATGAAATATAACGCTTTAATGAACAGTAAATCCAAAAATAAGTTGGTTAAGTTGGCTAAGTTTGTTAGTTTTATTATGAACATTTTTAAGTTCGATGATTTACGTGTTTCGTTGTATTTTGTTGTTGTTCATATGCTTTTTGTTTGTTTGTTTGCTCGTTTGTGTTTTGTCTCAATATTGATAGTTGTAGTTTTTTTCTGTTTTTTTACGTGGCAAAAATGATCATGTAGGAGGCTACTCCTGTTGATAAGTTTTCTAGTTAGTGATGATGTTGTGTTTGCTTATGTGTGTGTTTTGTTTTCTGTTGTTGCTAAGTTAAGATCACTGTTTGCTGTGCCTGCGTGCACTCTCATTGTGCGTGTGTTTGTGTGTGGTATTTAACTGTGTATTTTAACTGTGTATTTTGTTAGCTTAAACAATGCCAACAGCCGAATACAACCTTGACACCTTGAAACTTTGTTTGTGTTGTGAATTGTAAGAACATCAGTCCATGATACGACTGAACATTTGTTTGAGTTATAAGAACATATATGCTAAGGTAGATAATGTGTTTGTGTTGCAAATTAGAATCACATCAATACAGGCAAAGCCTGAGCATTTCTTTGTGTTGTAAGTAAAAGGAATATCAGAACATATACATGCTAAAGGTATACAGTTACGTATGTCTCCAGGTGACGTCACCTGTTCATGTTATTGTATTATATGAGGAGTAAGATTGTCATTTTGATTCAAAGTTTGAAGTTGAATTACTTATATTGACATACATTTTATTTTATCGTATAGTATTTCTTTTTCCTTTTATCAAAAACGCGACGCTAACATCATTATCCGTCTTCCTTGAACGGCCTGACCGCTTCCAGCAAAACATATCAGACATCCCAGTCACTGGCTTACACTTTTTTCGGCGGTAAATGCAACTACTGAAAAGTAGATCCTATTAGGCACATTAAAATGGGGACCGCGGCATGATTGTAAGAATCCGCGAGTACACAAAGTGAATGACAAGCGAATCGATCCGACGTTCAGACCAAGTTGTATGACTGCATACTGGCAACGAAATTGAACATTACAGAGACCATATAGACATAGTCATAGCTAGTGATTTTTGTCATCATCATTGACTTTTGCAGAGCAGTTTGCCGGCGTATGGGTGACTCGCTTCACTGACCACTCAGTCTTCTTCTCCTGCGTTCGTGGGCTGAAACTCCCACGTACACTCGTGTTTTTTGCACGAGTGGAAGTTTACGTGTATGACCGTTTTTTACCCCGCCATTTAGGCAGCCATACGCCGTTTTTGGAGGAAGACCACTCAGTGGTCAGTATCTGCACTTTTTTTTTTTACCATCTTTTTACCGTTAACGACCAAGCAGTCGATACCGGTTTCAGTTTGAGGTCTGCATTTTAAACAGCGCACGGAATTTCTGCCCGAGCGATTTAGCTGCGTTTTTATGACTTTTTCTCCTTTCTCTAAACTGATTACATTTTCCGCTCGGGTGTGAGTAATGGGATTGCGTTCCGTGAGACGCTGTTGTGTTGCATAACTTGCCGCAGTCGCCCGAGACTATCGATGGCTGCAGGATACGATGGGAAAGGAGAGAGGTCTACAGGGAGCATCCGTTATTTAGCTGTGGGTGAGGGAGTAGTTATTGTAGCATACTCTTGGCCACAGGCACATGACGTTGACTTAATGTATATTTCCCTGTGTTAGGTTCGTCTTAAGACTGTATGCATTTCAAACACTTTAACCTTAAAGGTGGGGGTTGCGCCTTTTACAACGAAGCGCCTTATAGTCCCGAAAAATACGGTACTCTTCCTTCAATTACTGACGTTACTTCCAAGAGGTTTATTCGGGAGATAGCCGGCCAAGGAGCTAGATCACATTATCTGCCGGCATACCCCCACACCGTACCAGTTTCATGTGCCTGTGATTTGGTCCTGGGTCCATGGCGGCCCGGAGTTGTAATCGAGATCAATGAAGCATCGGGGGAAAAGCTCCTAACTAGACCTGAGTGTGGAGTGATGGTTATAAAGGACGGACCCCCGAGCAAGGGGTCAAGCGAAAGAAATAAACTGTCTTTAGTAGGCGAGGGTGAAAAACCCTGTCAACTTGGCGGGAGGCTTAGTGTTTACAATCTAATTAGAACATACTTAACAGAGAGTTGTGTACTGACCTTTGTAATGGTGATGAGAATCAGATATGATTTTTGTTCATTGGCATAGAAGCCTGTGTACACTATTGATCATGCAAAAACGTGGTTATATATATTTTTTATATATAAATAAAGACAAGTTTACAAATATACATTGGCACGTATCTATATATACTGTTCAAAAAAAGAAACGCATAGCTTGTAATATTTGGTTAATTTAGTTATATGGCTACAAGGATATCCACCAAACTGCAGAAAATGTTTATCTGGTCGTCGACCTTTCGTCCATTGCCACAAGTGAGCTCTGCACGTGACGCATGCGTTATCAGTGGCTACAATGTCAAAATTGCTCATTTGGCATGACCACTCGTCATGCTTCAGTGTAATCTCGTGAAACTCGGGGAATATTGAGCTCTCACCATGTCTTCCAAAACCCATAAAAGCGGATTGTTCGCCACAAAGAAATCAGACGACAATTCAGCGACGAAAGATGGCCCGATTGAGCAGAGAAGACCGCCAAATTGCATTGGGTCGTTTACAAGCAGGCCAAAGTCAAAGTGCAATCGCCAGGCACTTCCACGTGTCCCAGAGCACCATCAGTAGACTGTGGGTCAGGTTTCAAGCCACTGGCTCCGTTGCTGACTTGCCACGAGCGGGAAGACCAAGGGCGACAACTGCTGCTCACGACCGCTTCATACGGCTCCGCCACCTCCGGAATCGTTTCCTGTCGGCCTCATCGTCTGTCCAGGCTCTCCCCGGGCCACACCGATTATCGGACCAGACCGTGCGGAACCGCCTGCATGAAGCTGGTTTGAGAGCTCGCAGACCTCACAGAGGAGCTGTCCTCACCCGCCGCCATCGCCAGAACCGAGTGCAGTGGGGCAACCAGCACCTTCGCTGGACCGTCCGGAACCACACGTGTGGTTCAGCGACGAGTCCTACTTCCTGCTCCAGCGACATGATGGTCGGAGGAGGGTCTACCGGAGAGTAAACGAACGTTACGCGCCCAACTGTGTGGATGAGGCACCCGTTCATGGTGGTGGAGGCGTCATGGTGTGGGGGGCGATCAATACCGCTGGAAGGAGCACCCTGGTGCACGTCCAAGGGCGCTTAACTGCCCAGCGATACGTGGAGGAAATTCTGCGCCCACACGCCCTTCCTCTTCTGGCTGACCAGGATGCCATATTCCAGCAGGACAACGCTCGCCCGCACACAGCACGACTCACCACCCAGTTCCTCACCGACCACCATGTCCAGGTGCTTCCCTGGCCATCCATGTCGCCAGACATGAACCCGATAGAACACCTCTGGGATGAATTGGACAGACGTGTGCGCAGGCGAGAAGAAGCGCCGGCAAATCACCGCGATCTATTGCAGGCACTTCATGAGGAGTGGGACACCATCCCACAGCAAGATATCCGGCATCTGATCCAGTCCATGCCCAGAAGGTGCCGGGCAGTTGTTGCTGCTCAAGGCAGTCACACCCTCTACTGACTTGACAGCCTCGGCACCCAATCGTATTGATTGACTGATTGATTTGAAGATGCAAATGAACTGTGTGTGCATTCAACTGTGTCCATACCAAATTTCAAACAAATAATCTAAATATTGGATTTTCTGTTAATTTTTTCGAAAAATAAAACAAATTTGGCAAGTAGCAACTATGCGTTTCTTTTTTTGAACAGTATATATATATATGCGACTTGTGTCTGTGTGTGTGTGTCTGTGTGTTCGCGATGCACGGCCAAGGTTCTCAACGGATCTATTTCAAATTTGGTGGACATATTCAGATACACCCGGGACACAACCTGGTCGATGAGATATTTCAACACGTGCTCTCAGCGCGCAGCGCTGAACCGATTTGGGTTTTTCTCTGGATCCATTCCCAGTAACTCTTCCTTATCTTCTCCAGTGTTTTCAGCGTTTATCTCCCTTCCTTCGTGTGGCGTCAATCCATATTCCCGTTTCTATTTTTAGAAGGTCACTGTCGACAACGCTCAATCCATATTACTGTTATACTATTTTTTGAAGATCACTGTCCCGGCGAAGCCGGGTATTACTCTTCTCCAGTGTTTTGCGCGTTTATCTCCCTTCCTTCGTGCGGTGCGCCGGCAAAGCCGGCGTACACCCGGCAATGCCGGGTCCCCGGCACAGCCGGGTATTCGGCTCAACTTCTTCCCGGCGAAGCCGTACCCGGCGAAGCGGGTATTCATCTAGTATACAATAAACATACATTTACCATACATTTAACATACATTTAACATACAATTAACATACATTTAACATACATTTATATGGGTGAAGGTCTGCGAACAGGTAAGGGGTGGAAGAGACCCATTGACATTGGACGAGCTCTCGTGTATTGTATTGCGGACACAAGGGCCTTCTCTATGATGTGTTGGAACACCTGCTTAAAAGCGTTCAGTGGAACCCTCTTTAGAGACCTCGACACATGTGAGAGTCGTATTATCCGTGTAATATAAGATGTTCGGCCTTGGTCGATAAAGATGAAACAAAAGACGATATGGTCCCCTTGGACCAACAAAAAAGCTGGTCTGTCAACAAGCCACCAAACATTTTTTTTTATTTTATTTTTTTTTTTGAGGGGGGGGGGGGGGTTAGGTCTTAACAAGAAGGGACTTCCTTTGTACTGGGACAACTCTGAACCCTGCCCCGAATAGACAACGTTAAAAGAACTAAGCATTTTCACTTGCTCGCTGACTAGGTCACTGGGTCTCTGGCTGACAAATTGACTGGCCGAGCGATTCAGTATAATTGATCGAATGACTGACCGACTTGCTGAATTTCTCCTTGATTCATAAACAATGCATCACCGAATTAAGTCAGAACAAGTTATTCTTTGCAAGTGTCTACTATATTTAGCGTGCTGATTCAGTTCAAATCGAGATCAGTGTCAGCTGCGAATTTCATGCTGCTTGTTAAAACTAAAAAGAACAACTTCTTGTGACTCTGAGGGAAAAAAACCTACATCAACACAACAACAAAAACAACAACAACACACACACACACACACATACACACACACACACACACACACACACACACACACACACACACACACACACACACACACACACACACACACATATATATCTGGGGATATCATACCCAGGAACTCTCATGTAAAATTTCATAAAGATCGGTCCAGTAGTTTACTCTGAATCGCTCTACACACACACACACGCAGAGACACACACACACACACACACACACACACACACATACACACACACACACACACACACACACACGCACGCACGCACACACACACACACACACACACACACACACACACACACACACACACACACACATACACCACGACCCTCGTCTCGATTCCCCCCTCTATGTCAAAACTTGACTAAATGTTTTAAGGAACCAACAAACTACGCGTGTCATTCTCCACCGGCAAACTGCCAGACGAAACTGAGTGCGAATCTTCAGGGAAAACGAAATCAACTTTGCACGGTGGAGAGGGAGATACTTACGGATTCTGAGTGTACCATTGCTTTCTGTCTACGATCCATAACACAATTACATCTGCGGCTGTTTTCATAATTATGTTGGCATGGATTATGGCTTGGCGAAAAAAAGAAGTTTTTTGGTTCAAGTCACAGACTTTTAAGGATTTGTCTGGCAATACGGAGATATGTTTTTCTTTTCGTTGTCGTTGGATGTCTTTGGTTGTTTGTGTTTTTTTGCTTTGTTTTGTTTTGTTTTGTTTTGTTTTGTTTTGGTGTTAAAGGCAAGAGCCATTTTTGACGTCTCAAAAAAAAAACCCACCCAGTTTAGGATCAGCAGTTTAAAAGAATCAATAGTGTATCTATTTTCAGTCGAAAAGCAGAAACTAAGAGGGCGGAGTTTGTAATCAACTTTTGTTTTAAGACTTGTCTGGCTGCGGAAGAGTATCCCGTTGCTAACATCCCTTGGCAATACCATTAGTTTTAATGGTTTAAAAGCACATTATAGTAAAATAAGGCTGTGGTAACGAAGCAGGTGGGTTGTAACGTGCATGTTCCCATCAAAAGCGGCGCGGCGGGCACATCTGGTAACATGGTTCCTCTTTTTAAATACCCTTTTTTCCCTCAAACTTCCATACATTTGTGGCGGTCTGAAAGCTAACGAACCGCTGCACTGTGTAATATGTCAACCTACCTGTCGATGATCTCTGTCGGGGGTCGTCTGCTTTCCTCCCAACGGATCTCATTCTCCAGCTCCGTCTCCAACTTGTCGGCGTCCCCCAGGCCATTGATGCTGGCGATCTTCAACGTCTGGGCTGCAAGGACCTGCACAACGAGAGGTCATTGGCACCGTTAATTAATGTATAGAACTGGTTTAGGTTTATCTGCACAGCATCACTAAAACACAACGAATTTTGTGTGTATCAAGGGCTGTCAGAATCTGCACAACGAGAAAGTTATTACCAACGTTAATTAATGTTAAGAAATTGTTTAGGTTTATCTGTACAACATCACTAAAACACAACGATTTGTGTGTATATCAATGTGGTCTGTTGATGCTGGCGATCGTCAAGACCTGGACTGCAAGAACCCGCACAACGATAAGTAATTTGCAACGTTAATTGATGTTCACAAAATGATTTAAGTTTATCTGTACAGCACCACTAAAACACAACGAGATTTGTGTGTATCAATGTGCATTTAGTCTGTTGCTGCTGGCGATATTCATCATCTGGGCTGCAAAAAGTCAGTTGCACAACGACAAGAAATCACAATTTAGTTTACTTGAATGATGACGTTTACCTGCAACACGTCACTCAACACTTAGGGTTTATGTGAGCCCAGTGGTAAATTGAAGTGATCTTCAGTATCTGGGCGGCCAGAACCGTCAACAACAATTGATTATTACACGAATCGACACAAATATGTCCCCCGCTCCCCCCCCCCCCCCCCCCTTGCATACCCCCCTTCTCTTCTCTCCCATACCTAATTCATGTTGGCGGGCTTTGGGATAATACAACTTTCGTCCATTTCTGAAGGAGCGATCACCACCATCTTCTAAACGGAACTTCCATGTTTTTTTCCCCGAGAGCTTTTTTACGGAATGAAATCACAATTGCTTTTCACACTTGCCGTACGAGACTGCTTGCCATGCAAACCCTGCCCCAGTTCCTCAACCCGGCAGATCTACAACGTCTGGGTTATCAAGTCTTGCAGAAAAAAGCGTCGGTATTACGGTGCAAGTACATTTTATTGGGGGGGGGGGGGGGGGGATAATCGGGTTTCTCAGACAGGAGTACGGGACTGACCAGACCTTTTGTGGGAATCTTCCACGATTGGGCTGCCTCTTCTTGTGGAATTGGACATTGTTTTTTATGTGCCAGGAAAAACAATTGTTGGGCAGAAGTTCTGCGTCTTCAAAGAGAAAAACTTAACTAACTAGACCCGTGCGGGGGATCTTCTTGGTTATGCTTCCAATTATTGTAGTATTGGAAATCGTTATTAATGTGCAAGGATATTTGACCGGGAAAATATATCCAAAAAGATGACTTGACATGCAGAACCAGACCCGTGCCGACAATCTTTAACGTCTTGCGAGGTAACAGTCGGTGGAGTACCAGCCATCAACATCACCGTTCAGGTCCATTCTGTCACTAATGTATCACTGTCGTTGAGCATATTTCACATCTAAGCCGCACGTGCATGAACGGGTCAGACAGCTGTCACTGATACGGCGGCCTATACCTGTTTAGCTGGTGATGGTAATCTTGTACACGGATGTAATTTCTCTAGCACCTACATTTAGATGTGAGAACTGCTCTGGGGGTCTTCAACCTTTGCACTGATATAGTATCTACTGTGAGAGCCAGCGTATATTAGGCGTGAGAAATAATGTTGTGGTCGTCCTTTTCAGGATTGTGAGTATATTAGCTGCCAAATTGCAGTCAATTACTTGCACAATGGGCATTCGCAGCCTATTGTCACACCTTCATAAATACAGCAGGCACAGGTAGTGTATTGGACGTGAGAACTTATCTTCTGGTCATCCTCTTCGGGGTTGCTAGTCTACTTGCTGACAAAATCGCAGACAATTACATACATAATGGGCATTTGCAACCTATTGCCAGAATTGCATAAAGTAAAGCCGGCAAATCGCTATCTTGCACCAAGTCACTTTCAAGCGCATTAGCCAGCAGTTGCATACGGTACCGTAGACCAATTACTGTCTTCCAACAGTTCACCTTCCAGAGCAGCGACCATGGATGTCTGGAGTGCCAGTACCGTGCTAAAGTCACAGTCAAGATCACTGGCAAGCCAGTCAAGACTGATCAGTATCGGTGGACCCTTGTTATTGTCTCCTAGATATGCCAATCACGGTCATTTTCAGAGGGTTGCTTTCCCAAGAAAGATCTGCATAGTTTATGCAAAAGACAACCAGCGTCATAGAAATGTACTGCTGTCATACAGAAGTCATAGTCAAAGTCACTAATAAACAATAAGAGCTAATTAGTGTTGATCATTAGTATCTGCACCATTATCATCTGTAGTCTTTTCCTCCTTTCTCTTCGTCTCTTGCGGTAATATGCAGTGTTTTTTTCTGAAGGTTTCTCGTTATGGATGCATACACGACTGACCTATATATGTTATTATGGTTCCTATTTATCTTGGACATTTGCGATGGCAAAAAGCAATCGTACGTCACTAGCGAATACCCCCATTCCACACATCCGTTCTTGGTCCCGTTCCCGTAGCGACCAAGGAACGGCACGGGAATGTGAGGGATCGGGAGGGGACCTTCATGGAACGCCAATGGACGTTAACGGAACTCCTTTGAACGGTAGGAACGGTTGGGACGGGTGAGTTCGGACTGCATGTTCAAAATTGTAGCCATTCCCCGCCCGTTCCAAATGAACGGTAATGGAACCTTAACACGTCGGCAACGGAACTCATGGATCGTGAATGGAACTTATTAACGCAATGGTAACGCAACGCTAGCGCTCTCACACACTGAGTTGTCATACCCGCATTCCACACATCCGTTCTAGCTTCCGTTCCCAGCCGTCCTGAAGACGGCTGCCACTATGGTCAGACGATGCTCAAAGATGCCAAAAACGGCCGTTTGCGCAGCGTCTCATTGTTGTGAGCTGGGAACGGAAGCTAGAACGGATGTGTGGAATGGGGGTATCAATGGAAGGAGTCCCAAACTCGAAATAAACATTGAAAAAGCTGTTATGCTAATGACTGTTCTTTCCTTCCTGCATTAACTTTGTATGTGCATTGAGGGAATTTCTTGTGTTGTTATTGTTGTAAGGTTGTTGTGTCTAAAGAGTTGACGTTGCTGGCAATAAACAGTAAAACGTTCGGCGTTCTATGCTTACAGTAACTGTCTTGGTTGTACACATACAGACTTAAGGCAGAGTTATAGCATTGACAGGTTCTGCACAAAACGACTAGGATATGCAAAGACAGGAATTTCTGACTAGCCTCAGGATTTGGTTAGTGTACGTTCGTTTTTGAAGCAGTCAGCATCTCTTGATAGCCCGCACTTTGAAATGTCTCGATTGATTTTTTTCTGGCAAAAACCAGCGCAGAACGCCATAATTGTTAACCTTTTATTGCTAGCAACGTAAAGTCTTTAGACATAACAACCTAACAACAATAACAACCCGAGAAATTCATTCCATGCGTATGAAAAGTTAATGTAGGCTAGGTCATCTCCATGAGTTGTAATGTGGAAGTTCTAGCTCAGTGATATTAACACTCGATTGACTGTAAACTCAGATTTTTGTCTTCAGTGATACAACTCTGTTTACGTTAGTCCTTGGTGTTTTTTTTTGTTTTTTTTTTTGTTTTTGTTTTTTTTGCATCAGGGATACAACAGTTCGAGTTATTGTCGAAACGTGTATTGTTTTGGTGGGCCTTAGTTAGTTTGGCCTTGAATCATACATGTTCATCTGTCTGTCCACTCAAAAGACCAGTGGGTCGACGCACTACAAATGTAACGTTTTGTTTTGTCAATAATTACACGTTCCAATAACCTACCTCTCTAATAGTTAGTTTCATTCTGAATGTTGGAACGTTAGCAGTCTATCTGATTTCTTGGTTATAATACAACAACCGTTCGCCGTACTGCTGTGGAGACAACAACCGTTCGCCGTACTGCTGTGGAGACAACAACCGTTCGCCGTACTGCTGTGGAGACAACGTTTGGCCTGGAGAGAAAGATGCGTAGGAACTCAGGAAAACAAATAGCCTATCACCACACCTTTCTCCGTCTCTGTTTGCTGATGCTGGTTTTGAACAGGTTCCAAAGCATGCTTGATAACAGCTCCTATCACTCCCGTGCTTTATATTTTTAGCCGCATAATGCAGACATGTTGACACACGACGGCTGCCTCCTTTGTTTGGCACGTTTTACAGATACCGATAAAAAGGGCTGTGAAAGATGAGAACGTGTGTGTGTGTGCGTGTGTGTGTGTGTGTGTTTGTGTGTGTGTGTGTGTGTGTGTGTGCGTGTGTGTGTGTGTGGGTGTACATGAGAGACAGCTATTTGGCTTAGAGTGTGTGCCGTTATCTACTTGCGAAACCCATCGAACAGCCATTAGGCTAAGCGAGCGAGTTCTCGTGATTGTTTTAATTAAAAAACTCATTTATAAAAACTAGAGACTATGTTTCTGATCAAAACGAATGATTAATCTGCTGCATCATTTGCTTGTCGGAAAGCTCCGCCTACGCGCATCTCTCAAATATGACCTTCTCTTGTCTACTGGCTCGGAAGATTTATTCTACTCCCAAATAGCACTTCTTTGCCCCTCTTATGACTCCTTAGTCCTCTAGAATCCCGTACCCATACCAAATACGATCTGATTTGGTGAAATAAAGCACATTTCTACTTACAAAACCCATCGAACAGCCATTTCCGGTGCTCGATCGCCGACATTTGTAGCTTTGAAGGCTATTTACGGGAAAATATCAATCGCTCCCTAACTTTTTATGCATCGAGAAACAAATTTAGTCATCGCTGAATCAGTAGCTTACCTTGAATCCCGACATAAATCAAACAATACCTAGAAAACAGACACAACTTGCCTTCACACGTGTCAGGCGCCGCCTTGGGCTTCCGCTCGGCCTTTGACCGGTTATCCCCCGTGTCATTACTCAAACACTTTCTGAGCATGGAACCGAATAATTACTTGGGAAAAAAGTGTACGCACTGGCTGACTGATGCTAAAGTGACATTCAAACAGCCGAAAAGGAAACCGCAAAGCGACGAACATTAAGATGTTTTCCATGTTCAAAGCACAGTGTCAGTGTCGAACACTGCGCTGTTACGTCCTCATATAGAGTATCTATCTCAGAGGATTGTTGTTCAAGGATCAAACGTGGTCTTTGTGTTGGTCGGAGGAGTGGTGACGATGAAAGCTTGTGTTAAAACATCTTCCGGAGCCAATCCCGGGATGATAGCTAATGCAAAATCGAACCGTCCAATCTCCTTGCTGTTATGTCCCCTTTTGATGGCACGCAATAAAACCCCTCACAATAAAACCAGTTTCGGTTTCTTATGGAAACAGTGGTTGGACATTCCTACCACAAAAATGCCAGCCAGTGTGGGCAGAAAAATGCGAAATAAGCAAGGAATTGTTTTCTTTCTTTTTCTTTAAAATTCACTTCTCGGAAGTTACCCTTCTGTATCTTTCCAACTCATCACATAATGATGCGGCCTTTCCTAAATGATTGTGATGAATGTAGATAATCAGCTTTGTTCCTGTAGTTCCTGCCGGAATAGAAATTCTCTTTATTAACGATTCATGCCAAATTCATCACAATCATGTTGGTTTCATAGTCAGCTGCGTTATACTGTTATTGGTTTTTATGTGTTTGGTTGGTCTCTTCCTTGGTAGTGCAATAGCGTTAATTATGGATTGTTGTTATCATCATTTACATAAAAACTTATCTGTTAATCCAAACAATGATATAATTACTGTGATGTTCTTAACTACACTTTAACATGGAATGTATGTATGTATGTATGTATGTATGTATGTATGTAGGTATGTATGTAGGTATGTATGTAGGCATGTATGCATGTGTATTGGTGTGTCGGTGTGTCAGGTGTGCAAGAAAAAAGGGTATTTTTATATCATGGGTTTTATGAATTTTCTTCTTTTATTCTTTTATAGTTATTAATTAATGACCTATATGTGCTGATGACTAATTTAATTTCCTTTGTTGGATCAATAAAATGTTATGAGTTATGAGTTATGAGTTATAAGTCCTACCAGAACAGAAATGAGCTATACACAGTAAACGACTTCTGATTGCGATTCGGGTTGGCTCCAAAAAGTAGGATAATAATTTTATTTAGACCATTTTGTCCAAAAATGACTATTTGGTCCGGAAGGATGGGGATTTTTGTGTGTATTATTTTGCAATCGATGATTTTAAGTGTGATTTAAACGGCGGTGGTGATCAGTCCATTTGCTGGCGCTTTGTGCGTGGGCGAACAATGTGTAGTTCCCAAAATGAGAGGTTGCGCCTTCTCGTCCAACAATTACACTACAGCGGACCCCCCTTTTAAGACCCTCAAAAATCTGAGAAACTCTGGTCTGAAAAAGGATGGAGTATTAAAATGGAGATACATTGACACAGCTTATCAACAGAGAATCTGAAAAAGCAAGGTCTGAAAATGGAGGAAGTTTTAAATTGGGGGGGGGGGGGAGGGGGAGGGGGAGGGGGGGGGGGGGGGGGGGGGTCCTTAGGTGACCCTTACTGCTACTTACGTGAGGCAGAGATTGTGCGAAGTCGGAAAGGAATACAAGTGTGGAAGTGTGGTACATACAAGTCGGGCCAGTGACCATCGGACACGCCAGTTTGCATGCATGCACTATTTGCTTGAGTTACAGGCGACGCGAAGGCGGATTGGCATGCAAGTCTGGTAATGTGTACGCCCCCCCCCCCCCCCCCCCCCCCCCCATCCTTTTAAGACTACCTCCCTTTTAAAACTACCTCCCTTTTAAGACTACATCCCTTTTAAGACTACCTCCCTTTTAAGACTACCCCCCTTTTAAGACCCCCCTTTTAAGACTACCTCCCTTTTAAGATCCTGTTTTTTCAGATTTTTTGTGTAATAACCTGTGTAAATGTAGCCCCATTTCAAGACTCCCTCCTTGTTAAGACCTGGTTTTCTCATACATGTGTGTGTATGAACGCATATATGTGTGTGTGTGTGTATGTATGTATGTGTGTATGTGTGTGTGTGTGAAATACCACAAGTCTCTATCATTATCCGACCATAATACATATACTATGTCAGTTAAGTTCATATATTATATCAACTTAACTGACTTGCCTGATAAACGCTTATTGTTCGAAGTCGAATGGGAGTAGAAGTTTGGAAGAGTGAATTTCAAGTCCTGGTCGGTATATCAATGGGGACGATCATGCATTTGGACAGTATAGTACTCAGTCACAGATAATGCGAAGACGGGGATGGGAATAAAACTTTGGTAGTGTAAAATACTGCAAGTCGGTATAGTCAGCATCGTACATGCACTCCTTGCCTAAGATACACTACGATGGTGCGAATTTATGTTTTGGTGACGATAGAGTTCAACATAATACGATTTCATGTGTGATTTTACTTTTCAAGCCACAAAGGATATTGTTATGTATGTGCGATCCATGATGGTTTGTCACGTTCTGTTTTTGTTTGGTGTCTTGTTTGTACTTGTCAGGTAGGTCACCGTCTAAACGCATACAATTCCCGCCTTTCAGTTTAAGAGATAACCAAACGTTTGTTCGGCGTTCTTTGAAGAGAAGCCTTGATGTGTGAAATTCAAGTCGGCATAATGACGATGGGACGTGTAAAGAGTGTACGCGGCATTGATATACGTGTGTGTGTGTGTGTGTGTGTGTGTGTGTGTGTGTGTGTGTGTGTGTGTGTGTGTGTGTGTGTGTGTGTGTGTGTATGTATGTGTGTGTGTGTGTGTATGTGTGTATATGTGTGAGTGTATGTATGTGTGTGTGTATGAATGCATATATATGTGTGTGTGTGTGTATGTATGTATGTGTGTATGTGTGTGTGTGTGTGAGTATGTGTGTGTGTGTGTGTGAGTGTGTGTGTGTGTATGTGTGTGTATGTGTGTGTGTGTGTGTGTGTGTGTGTGTGTATGAATTCATGTGTGTGTGTATGAATGTATGTGTGTGTGTGTGTGTGTGTGTGTGTGTATGTGTGTGTGTGTGTGTGCCGTGTGCGTGTGTGTGTGTGCAATTTGCTATTATTATTATGATTATGATTATTATCACTTGCCTGTGTGACAGATGGCGTGGAGCGGGCGGAGGAGGGCCGAGGAATACAAGAGGTGCATGAAACACAGGGCCGCTCAAGATGCTCACACATGCTGACAATGCCTAGAACCCTTTGTTTCATGTTGACCGCAACTCGCAGCGCCCACCCTAGCATTTGCCACTTTCCAAGTTCTCAAACAGGGAGATGGGCGACAAAGTTTAACTGTCTGATGGAGCCGGAGTCCGTGTAACGCCTGGTCTGTATACTATTTGCCAACTGCAGCCTGGACCGACTCTCCAAGTTGACAAACAGGGAGATGGGCGAAACAGTGTAACTGTCTGATGGAACGTCCGGGTAACGCCTGGTCTGTACTATTGCCCACTGTTAGACCAGACCAGACTGTCTTGCTGTTTGAGGTTTACCCAAGTTCCGTTTAGCGTTTCGTTATCTCAACTTTGGTTGAAATGGCCAGGTATACACACAGAAAAATTCCAATTCTTCTCGAAGAAGAACTAAGCTTAGATATTAAGAGAGCAACAAACTCACACACAACAATGTAAGAACACCTGGCCGGCACAAACACGTCAGTTATCGTGTTGTTTCTTGACGTCTACCGGAAGGTAACACTCCATCCTTGAAACAAACTGAGTTTCCATCTTTTCCGTAGCTAAATGGGTTTTTTTCCATATGTATTATTTTGACAAACTACGCTCAAGGAATCTACGGGAAAGACCAAGCGAACAGTTTAACTCAGCCGACGATTCTCTACTGACGAGCGGTCTGCTGCCCGAGCCGACGATTCTCTACTGACGAGCGGTCTGCTGCCCGAGCCGACGATTCTCTACTGACGAGCGGTCTGCTGCCCGAGCCGACTCAACATCAGGTTGGTGGTTCCTTTGTACAGGCGAATCTATTTTATAGTTTCTTTTATAGGAATCCGGGTAGGCTGATTGAAATTTATGTAATTTATAATCCATTCGTGATGAGCCTCTTCGCTAGACAATACTTCTCACATGGTGACACGCCCGTTACCGACAGTTTTACAACTGAAGTAATGTCCCCGATTCTATTGTGACAAGTGCACGCCGCAGAACTTTTGGGAGCCGGGGTAAGTTTCACACTTGGCAAAAATATCAATCAACGAAAAAGAAAACAGTACACGAGTTGTCGTTCCTTTTGGATTCAGCTTGTTTGAGACTCCGTAACACACACCACCTCAGCGTAACACGCAAACACAGCCACGGCGTGGATCGTAATGCGACTGTTTTCCCGACGAAGAAAAGTCCCGTCACTGAGAATGGAACCGAATTGCCCCCAAGAATGTACTCCTCCGCCGCCCCGCCAACGCAGCAATTTGAGTCGTTCGACTCCTCTCTGCTTCCTAAGGCAAGTTGCAATGTGTTGTGAAACTCTTTTTCACAGCCAACAAGTCTTGTAGCCTTTCAACTCTTTTTCACAGCCAACAAGTGCCCTATGTCTTGTAGCCTTTTAACTCTTTTTCACAGCCAACAAGTGCCCTATGTCTTGTAGCCTTTTAACTCTTTTTCACAGCCAACAATGCCCTATGTCTTGTAGCCGTTTAACTCTTTTTCACAGCCAACATGTCTTGTAGCCGTTTAACTCTTTTTCACAGCCAACAATGCCCTATGTCTTGTAGCCGTTTAACTCTTTTTTTCTTCCGAGTCAGGCATGACAGACAGCATAATCAAGTTATTATTAAATTGCGCAGGCGGCAACTGACCCTGAGAAAGTCTGATACACAAATAATTAACCATGAAAAGTTATTCGGCTTCCGTTTTCACTCTATGCATCATTTAAATGAAGGAATGTTTAGTCTAAAGTCACTGTTTGAAAAAACAAAAAAAACAAAAAAAAAACAACAACATTGAAGCCATCCCATTCAGTACAAAAATCCGTCCGTTTCAAACTGACACTGATCGTCATGGAAAAACAGCTTTCTCTCCGTACTTTCCGGCCGCCGCAATGCGACCAACACAACGTTTAGGACCAATATCGTTCGGCAATCAATTACACACAAGCGGCGTGCCGACACCACCGACTTTCTCCTCCGGAATGAATTCCTGTAAATGAAACCCAGGGAAGGGGAAATCCAGGAGTGGGTGTCCTGGGCCGCATCAGAGTGAAAGTCAAAACAACTTCACGCTGCGTGTTGCTTGCTATCGGTTGCCGCGGTGGTTGATCAGTGAGGCTGAAAAACAATTGTCAGAACGTGCTTATATACGAGCAAATAAAACAAAAGCCCTTCCTCAAAGACTGTAGTGTATCAGTAGACTATCTTTTCCCTCCGACCTTGCCGTCAGCGCCGGAGCATCCCACAGGCTCGACTCGCAGACTCACAAAATATCAGATGAGATCTTCTATTTCCTCTGTCTATAAACCGTGGGTGCAGCGCACCGGTAAACAGGTTTCTTTAGAGTCAGTCAGTGTAGGCCGCGTCTGATTGGTAGAAGAATCCTCCCCGGCACGCGGAGAATGTGCTGTTAATGTTGTTATTACACAGCCTGGGAATCATTCTGGAATCACTGACACATCCTGGTGTCGTTTAATCTCGTCACTTTTGCCCCCAACTAACAACTGCACCTTCACGATGAGGATGATGATGACGTCAGGATGATATGTTTTGGAAGGTGAGCCAACAGGTGAAACGCACTTTAAGTTGCTGTCTCCTCAAAAATCCTTGATAATCTACACTTCTTCTTCTTCTCCTTCTTCTTCTTCTTCTTCTTCGTTCATGGGCTGAAACTCTTACGTTCACTCATGATTTTGCACGAGTGGGTTTTTCAGCAGCCGGTATGACCATATTTACCCCGACATTCAGGCAGCCATACGCCGCTTTCGGCTGAGATAATCTACACTTAAAGGCGCGGTCTCGGGAATATTTAGCTATGACACCTTTACCAGATCAAATAAACTTTAGCAAGGCCCGTTCGCTATATACAGTAGACGCACAGTCAAAAGTTGTATCGATACGTTTTCGAGTCCTCACTCAGTCCAGCCGTGAGGATCAATATTCTAGAAGTCGATACAGCAAATGAAACGTACTGAAATAATGTTTCAACAATCAATCACGTGATTACGAGATAAACTAATCTGACATACACACTGTCTATTCGCTGTAGGTCTGTAGGCGTTCTGTCTAAGGCGACATCGTCTTTTCTTTTGTCAACAGGTCACAACAAATCATTCCTTAAAAGTCGGAAGTAAACGTATGGCATCAAAACGTGCCAAAAGTCACATTATCATAATTCCCTCAACACTCAATTGCGCCATGGAGCCATGAAGCAAACGCCAGAATGTTACTTCATTGCACGATTAAGAGCGACGTCAAACGTCTTTTTAGTTACTGACGTATTAGTCGCCAGGTGAAAGCAAAGGAAAGTATCCATCTTAAAAGTCTGAACTAAAAGTATCTCTTCGTGAAAAGAAAATAACAAGTTTGCCTCAAGCTCAAATTGAAATCTTCGCCACATCAGTGGCTAAAAAGAAGAAAAGAAGAAGAACAACAACAAAATAATTTCACGTGAAACCGAGACAGCACCGCGCGTTCAAGGCCTATAACTCCGCCGCTGTGCGCTTTTGTGTCTCAGGCAGCAGACTCGGCTGACAAACATTTGTCCCGCTATCAGTTTTGCGTGCGATAAAAGCTTTAAAAATCGGCGTGTAAATCTCTCCCCTCTCTATCACTTTCATCCGATTATTGATCGGAGCTGTTAGTGTTACATCACGACACGACGAGTGGCGGGGAAGTGACAGGGAAAACGGGGTCACCAGCACAACACTGAAGAGAACGCGTTTAGTCTCACGAACATCTGATGTATTTTAAGCTGGATAATTATAAACAAGCTTTCAAGATTTTTTTTTCCTCAAGAAGGAGTTACTCAAATAATGTATACTTTCTTAGTCAACGTATAACAATAAATAATTAAGTAGATGTGCAACGCCAAGGCACTGCATACCCCAGCGAAAGACACCTCTCTCTCTCTCTCTCTCTCTCTCTCTCTC
>NC_090246.1:102054899-102064899 GCF_037325665.1 Littorina saxatilis | reverse complement strand
TCGCTTCCTGAAACGTCCATCTAACGCCTGCATTCCAGCGTGTTGATACACAGTTACTACACAGTTACTACAATTCTGAGTGACCTGCTACAGCACAACTGGTCTCGGCTAAAAAAGAAAATTGGTCAACATAGGTGGGGTAGAAAGTGTTGCATTAATGCAGTGGGGATTTATCATCTGTTGGATGTGCTTGATGCTATCACAATTGTCACATAACCGTTTTAGCACATCTGACTGTGAATGTCGTGTCATGACCATTGCCCCAAAAGTACATGCCGCTATTTGCGTGCAGAAACAATATGTCATTTCATCAGGGGAGAATGCTTTGACGAAGGCTTTCTAAGCGAAGTAGACAAACTGGCCCATGGGGAGACAGCGACACACACTCAGACATAGCCAAACCGACAGAGTGCACAACGGACTGGCGGGCAGACAGACAGACAGAGAGTCCGACAGACAGACAGAGAGTCCGACAGACAGACAGAGAGTCAGACAGACAAACAGAGTCAGACAGACAGACAGACAGACAGAGAGTCAGACAGGGAGTCAGACAGAGAGTCAGACAGACAGAGAGTCAGACAGACAGACAGAGAGTCAGACAGACAGAGAGTCAATCAGACAGACAGAGTCAGACAGACAGACAGACAGAGAGTCAGACAGACAGACATAGCGAGACTGACATAGCGAGACAGAAAGAGAGTCAGAGAAAAAGAGAGTCAGACAGACAGACAGACTCCGACAGACAGACAGAGAGTCAGACAGACAGAGAGTCAGACAGACACAGAGACAGACAGAGAGACAGAGAGACAGAGAGAGTCAGACAGACAGACAGACAGTCAGACAGAGAGTCCGACAGACAGACAGAGAGTCAGACAGACAAAGAGTCAGAGAGACAGAGAATCCGACAGACAGACAGAGAGTCAGACAGACAGACAGAGAGTCAGTCAGACAGACAGAGAGTCAGACAGACAGACAGACAGAGAGTCAGACAGACAGACAGAGAATCAGAAAGACAGACAGAGAGTCCGACAGACAGACAGAGAGTCATACAGACAGACAGAGAATCAGACAGACAGACAGAGAGTCATGCATACAGACAGAGAGTCCGACAGACAGACAGAGAGTCCGACAGACAGACAGAGAGTCAGACAGAGAGAGAGACCGACAGACAGACAGAGTCAGACAGACAGACAGAGAGTCAGACAGACAGACAGAGAGTCCGACAGACAATTACACTCAACAAATTAGGAATTTGCCCACAGGCAAGGTCAAGGACCGTCTTTCCGAGAGATTTCGTTCACATTGTTCACATTGTCAGTAAATTTACCTCCTAATTAAAACGCAGACACCCCGACTTTCAACATCTAATAGTATTGGGTTTAAGACACTTGAATTACCATCCTTTCGCCTCGATAACTTGTTGCCAGGGTTGTTGAATTTAATTAGAACCCCCCAATTATCCCAATTACGACTCCCCCAAACACACACACGCACACAATGTAAGACTTTAATTAACGTAGTCGTTTTTATTGTTTATTGATCGCACTACTGTGCCAACTCAACACACAAAGAAACAATCACACAAACAATCACACAAACAAACAATCACACAAACAATCACACAAACAAACAGAGATCGACAACAGTTCCTCGGGGGGAAAACACACACGACAAACCCTGTGTTATCTGTGCATGTGCCCACTATCAAGACCACTGGCATTGCATGGGTTGATGAACTTGTGAATGTCTTGTTTTGTTAAATATTGAAACGTCCCAGTACTTCATCATTCTTTTTTGTTGTTGTTGATGAGACAACACCTCTTTGACCAAAAAACCCAAACAACAACAACAACAAAAACCAAACAGCACCTGTTTGTAATGTTACGCAGTAGCACGTGCCGAAAGTCACATTGACCTGGCTAAGGCTTGCAGTGCACCCGGGTGGTTTACCCTGGATGCGGTACTTGTACCTTGATTGTCGCACCATGTGCACCCACCTGATCAACTTAAGTCAATCAGATTACCTGGAGCGTGACCGGGTGGACACGGATGCTGGAAAAAAGTACTTGCATTACTGAAAGGGCTTAATTAAGCGTCAAAGGTGGTTTTATTACTGCTGGTAGTATTTATGGCATTCAAAGCCGCTGAAATAATGTGTTATTCATGGGCCGGATTCGGAGCTGCAAAGCTGGGACTGCTTGCAGTCAACAGAGAAACAAGTTCTGACGCATATAGACACGAAGAGCTAGACAATCAAAAATAGGCAGACAGAAAAATACAAAAACAGATGAGGGGACGGACAGTCAATCAGACAGAAAGACACACTGATAGAGGGAAAACAAGGACAGATGGACGGACAGTCAATCAGACAGAAAGACACAGTACTGATAGAGGGAAAACAAGGACAGATGGACGGACAGTCAATCAGACAGAAAGACACAGTACTGATAGAGGGAAAACAAGGACAGATGGACGGACAGTCAATCAGACAGAAAGACACACTGATAGAGGGAAAACAAGAAGGACAGATGGACGGACAGTCAATCAGACAGAAAGACACACTGATAGAGGGAAAACAAGAACAGATGGACGGACAGTCAATCAGACAGAAAGACACACTGATAGAGGGAAAACAAGGACAGATGGACGGACAGTCAATCAGACAGAAAGACAAACTGATAGAGGGAAAACAAGAAGGACAGATGGACGGACAGTCAATCAGACAGAAAGACAAACTGATAGAGGGAAAACAAGGACAGATGGACGGACAGTCAATCAGACAGAAAGACACACTGATAGAGGGAAAACAAGAAGGACAGATGGACGGACAGTCAATCAGACATAAAGACACACTGATAGAGGGAAAACAAGAAGGACAGATGGACGGACAGTCAATCAGACAGAAAGACACACTGATAGAGGGAAAACAAGAACAGATGGACGGACAGTCAATCAGACAGAAAGACACACTGATAGAGGGAAAACAAGAACAGATGGACGGACAGTCAATCAGACAGAAAGACACACTGATAGAGGGAAAACAAGGACAGATGGACGGACAGTCAATCAGACAGAAAGACAAACTGATAGAGGGAAAACAAGAAGGACAGATGGACGGACAGTCAATCAGACAGAAAGACAAACTGATAGAGGGAAAACAAGAAGGACAGATGGACGGACAGTCAATCAGACAGAAAGACAAACTGATAGAGGGAAAACAAGGACAGATGGACGGACAGTCAATCAGACAGAAAGACACACTGATAGAGGGAAAACAAGGACAGATGGACGGACAGTCAATCAGACAGAAAGACAAACTGATAGAGGGAAAACAACAAGGACAGATGGACGGACAGTCAATCAGACAGAAAGACACACTGATAGAGGGAAAACAACAAGGACAGATGGACGGACAGTCAATCAGACAGAAAGACACACTGATAGAGGGAAAACAACAAGGACAGATGGACGGACAGTCAATCAGACAGAAAGACACACTGATAGAGGGAAAACAAGGACAGATGGACGGACAGTCAATCAGACAGAAAGACAAACTGATAGAGGGAAAACAAGGACAGATGGACGGACAGTCAATCAGACAGAAAGACACACTGATAGAGGGAAAACAAGGACAGATGGACGGACAGTCAATCAGACAGAAAGACAAACTGATAGAGGGAAAACAACAAGGACAGATGGACGGACAGTCAATCAGACAGAAAGACACACTGATAGAGGGAAAACAACAAGGACAGATGGACGGACAGTCAATCAGACAGAAAGACACACTGATAGAGGGAAAACAAGAACAGATGGACGGACAGTCAATCAGACAGAAAGACACACTGATAGAGGGAAAACAAGGACAGATGGACGGACAGTCAATCAGACAGAAAGACAAACTGATAGAGGGAAAACAAGAAGGACAGATGGACGGACAGTCAATCAGACAGAAAGACAAACTGATAGAGGGAAAACAAGAAGGACAGATGGACGGACAGTCAATCAGACAGAAAGACAAACTGATAGAGGGAAAACAAGGACAGATGGACGGACAGTCAATCAGACAGAAAGACACACTGATAGAGGGAAAACAAGGACAGATGGACGGACAGTCAATCAGACAGAAAGACAAACTGATAGAGGGAAAACAACAAGGACAGATGGACGGACAGTCAATCAGACAGAAAGACACACTGATAGAGGGAAAACAACAAGGACAGATGGACGGACAGTCAATCAGACAGAAAGACACACTGATAGAGGGAAAACAACAAGGACAGATGGACGGACAGTCAATCAGACAGAAAGACACACTGATAGAGGGAAAACAAGGACAGATGGACGGACAGTCAATCAGACAGAAAGACAAACTGATAGAGGGAAAACAAGGACAGATGGACGGACAGTCAATCAGACAGAAAGACACACTGATAGAGGGAAAACAAGGACAGATGGACGGACAGTCAATCAGACAGAAAGACAAACTGATAGAGGGAAAACAAGGACAGATGGACGGACAGTCAATCAGACAGAAAGACACACTGATAGAGGGAAAACAAGGACAGATGGACGGACAGTCAATCAGACAGAAAGACAAACTGATAGAGGGAAAACAACAAGGACAGATGGACGGACAGTCAATCAGACAGAAAGACACACTGATAGAGGGAAAACAACAAGGACAGATGGACGGACAGTCAATCAGACAGAAAGACACACTGATAGAGGGAAAACAACAAGGACAGATGGACGGACAGTCAATCAGACAGAAAGACACACTGATAGAGGGAAAACAAGGACAGATGGACGGACAGTCAATCAGACAGAAAGACAAACTGATAGAGGGAAAACAAGGACAGATGGACGGACAGTCAATCAGACAGAAAGACACACTGATAGAGGGAAAACAAGGACAGATGGACGGACAGTCAATCAGACAGAAAGACAAACTGATAGAGGGAAAACAACAAGGACAGATGGACGGACAGTCAATCAGACAGAAAGACACACTGATAGAGGGAAAACAACAAGGACAGATGGACGGACAGTCAATCAGACAGAAAGACAAACTGATAGAGGGAAAACAACAAGGACAGATGGACGGACAGTCAATCAGACAGAAAGACAAACTGATAGAGGGAAAACAACAAGGACAGATGCACGGACAGTCTATCATATAGAAAGACAAACTGATAGAGGGAAAACAACAAGGACAGATGGACGGACAGTCAATCAGACAGAAAGACAAACTGATAGAGGGAAAACAAGGACAGATGGACGGACAGTCAATCAGATAGAAAGACAAACTGATAGAGGGAAAACAAGAAGGACAGATGGACGGACAGTCAATCAGACAGAAAGACACACTGATAGAGGGAAAACAAGAAGGACAGATGGACGGACAGTCAATCATATAGAAAGACACACTGATAGAGGGAAAACAACAAGGACAGATGGACGGACAGTCAATCAGACAGAAAGACACACTGATAGAGGGAAAACAAGGACAGATGGACGGACAGTCAATCAGACAGAAAGACAAACTGATAGAGGGAAAACAACAAGGACAGATGGACGGACAGTCAATCATATAGAAAGACAAACTGATAGAGGGAAAACAACAAGGACAGATGGACGGACAGTCAATCATATAGAAAGACAAACTGATAGAGGGAAAACAACAAGGACAGATGGACGGACAGTCAATCAGACAGAAAGACAAACTGATAGAGGGAAAACAAGGACAGATGGACGGACAGTCAATCAGATAGAAAGACAAACTGATAGAGGGAAAACAAGAAGGACAGATGGACGGACAGTCAATCAGACAGAAAGACACACTGATAGAGGGAAAACAAGAAGGACAGATGGACGGACAGTCAATCAGACAGAAAGACAAACTGATAGAGGGAAAACAAGGACAGATGGACGGACAGTCAATCAGACAGAAAGACACACTGATAGAGGGAAAACAAGAAGGACAGATGGACGGACAGTCAATCAGACAGAAAGACAAACTGATAGAGGGAAAACAACAAGGACAGATGGACGGACAGTCAATCAGACAGAAAGACACACTGATAGAGGGAAAACAAGGACAGATGGACGGACAGTCAATCAGACAGAAAGACACACTGATAGAGGGAAAACAACAAGGACAGATGGACGGACAGTCAATCAGACAGGAAGACACACTGATAGAGGGAAAACAAGGACAGATGGACGGACAGTCAATCAGACAGAAAGACAAACTGATAGAGGGAAAACAACAAGGACAGATGGACGGACAGTCAATCAGACAGAAAGACACACTGATAGAGGGAAAACAACAAGGACAGATGGACGGACAGTCAATCAGACAGAAAGACACACTGATAGAGGGAAAACAAGGACAGATGGACGGACAGTCAATCAGACAGAAAGACACACTGATAGAGGGAAAACAAGAAGGACAGATGGACGGACAGTCAATCATATAGAAAGACAAACTGATAGAGGGAAAACAAGGACAGATGGACGGACAGTCAATCAGACAGAAAGACACACTGATAGAGGGAAAACAAGAAGGACAGATGGACGGACAGTCAATCAGACAGAAAGACACACTGATAGAGGGAAAACAAGAAGGACAGATGGACGGACAGTCAATCATATAGAAAGACACACTGATAGAGGGAAAACAACAAGGACAGATGGACGGACAGTCAATCAGACAGAAAGACACACTGATAGAGGGAAAACAAGGACAGATGGACGGACAGTCAATCAGACAGAAAGACACACTGATAGAGGGAAAACAAGAAGGACAGATGGACGGACAGTCAATCAGACAGAAAGACACACTGATAGAGGGAAAACAAGGACAGATGGACGGACAGTCAATCAGACAGAAAGACACACTGATAGAGGGAAAACAACAAGGACAGATGGACGGACAGTCAATCAGACAGAAAGACAAACTGATAGAGGGAAAACAAGGACAGATGGACGGACAGTCAATCAGACAGAAAGACAAACTGATAGAGGGAAAACAAGAAGGACAGATGGACGGACAGTCAATCAGACAGAAAGACACACTGATAGAGGGAAAACAAGAAGGACAGATGGACGGACAGTCAATCAGACAGAAAGACAAACTGATAGAGGGAAAACAAGAAGGACAGATGGACGGACAGTCAATCAGACAGAAAGACAAACTGATAGAGGGAAAACAAGAAGGACAGATGGACGGACAGTCAATCAGACAGAAAGACACACTGATAGAGGGAAAACAACAAGGACAGATGGACGGACAGTCAATCAGACAGAAAGACACACTGATAGAGGGAAAACAACAAGGACAGATGGACGGACAGTCAATCAGACAGAAAGACACACTGATAGAGGGAAAACAAGAAGGACAGATGGACGGACAGTCAATCAGACAGAAAGACACACTGATAGAGGGAAAACAAGAAGGACAGATGGACGGACAGTCAATCAGACATAAAGACACACTGATAGAGGGAAAACAAGAAGGACAGATGGACGGACAGTCAATCAGATAGAAAGACACACTGATAGAGGGAAAACAAGAAGGACAGATGGACGGACAGTCAATCAGACAGAAAGACACACTGATAGAGGGAAAACAAGAAGGACAGATGGACGGACAGTCAATCAGACAGAAAGACACACTGATAGAGGGAAAACAAGAAGGACAGATGGACGGACAGTCAATCAGACAGAAAGACAAACTGATAGAGGGAAAACAAGAAGGACAGATGGACGGACAGTCAATCAGACAGAAAGACAAACTGATAGAGGGAAAACAAGAAGGACAGATGGACGGACAGTCAATCAGACAGAAAGACAAACTGATAGAGGGAAAACAAGTAGGACAGATGGACGGACGCACAGACGGACGGAAGGACGAACAGACCGACCGACCGACCGACAGACAGAGAAACACCTTGCCTTCTCTGTCGTCCCCTCTCAAATGCCACCCACGTAAACGTCAAGACAATTAAGGTTACTAGTCGAAATAGTCGCAGATGTACAACCACAATTAAACAACGCCGTGACCTGAACGTCACTGACTAAGTGCTGAGAGTGTCTAACAGCTAAGTGTCTAACAGCTAAGTGTCTAACAGCTAAGTGTCTAACAGCTAAGTGTCTAACAGCTAAGTGTCTAACAGCTAAGTGTCTAACAGCTAAGTGTACACCCAGCTGTCCCTCTTTTCCTATGTACGTTCCTTGGTCGTCAGCGTTAATCCAGAGCTAATATAACCTTGGCACTTATAGCAACTCCAGACAACAGCTCAAATGAAGTGCTTCGTGGCGGATATCCTTTCACATGGAAAAGCGTTTTTATATCTTTTCACAAAAGTCAAAGGGCACAAACAAGGGTCAGGAAACAGAACAATATGTGAATGGAGCATGACATTAATTTTCACACAATATTCATGTGACCCCTACCTTTCCTCCAATCACTTAGTGACTGTCGACCTCATAGCCAGACAACTACGAGCCAGTACAAAGAATCAAGGGCAAAGTGATCAGACCAAACAGTGGCAAACAAAACACCAGAAGCAACACGGGTTATCTCGCAGAGTTCCGTGCTTTGTGCTACGGTTCTCAGGGCCTTGACAACAAAGACACAATATTGGTTTGGACCTCTACTACGCTATTTTGAAACAAACAAACAAAAGAAATGACAAGGATTGTCACCATATTGGGGGAATTGCGTGTGAATATTACCAGCAGATTTAATCCGAAACAGATCGATTCTCAAAGTTTCAAAATCAAGAATCCAGAATAAAAAATAAATAAAAAATGGGTTAGTTATTGGAACGTTTAATTAAAGAACAAAAACATTCACCAGTGCGTCGGCGTCGTAAACAAAAAATAATCAGGAAATAAATATTGTTCTTGCTCTTGTTTTTGTCAGTATTTGTTCTTGCCCTTGTTTTTGTCAGTATTTGTTCTTGTTCTTGTTCTTGTTCTTCCCAACTGCGCTGTTTCTTCAATCTTCAGATGGCGAGAGCCCTTTGTTGGTTTGACCTTTCCTGGTATCAGAGATTTATCAACAATTAGCAGACTTAGCGTTGAACGAAATTTAGTGGAGTTCCTTCTTGTCATTTGACTATTTGCTCAACAAGTCTACCGCAAACAGCATCAACATGCCAGACGATGCTCGGGGGATTGTCCCGAGAGACAAGACGTTTCCTCCCACCATCCTGTTTATTAAGCAAGCCTAGCTCTCACGTGCTTGTTCAGTGTGCGCCAAACAAATCCCGGTATCCCTTCTACTTCCGCTTCAAACGGCACAATGTTGACTTTTGTAATTGAAGCAAGAAAGCCGAAACTTGACGTTGTGTGCATTTGCCCTTGGGGCTACCTCGGCTTTGGACAACAGAATGCGTCCGTTTTAATCCTCTCTCTTATCCTGTCTGTCTTATCCTGTCTGTCTGTCTATGACTGTCTGTCTATCTGTTTGCCTTTCTCTTTCTCTCTCTCTAACACACACACACACACACACACACACACAATCTCCCTCTCTTTCTCTCTTTCTCTCTCCCCCCCCCCCCTCTCTCTCTCTCTCTCTCTCTCTCTCTCTCTCTCTCTCTCTCTCTCTCTCTCTCTCTTAATCTATTTGTCTCTCTTTTTTTGCCCGCCCGCGCAGTTACCACATCCGTTATTGTAACTTGGCAGACAGGTATAACAATGTTTTCCAAAGTTACCCTGACAATACCCACTGGTTCGATTCCTGATTTGCCCGTCACTGCACTCTGTAACGGGAATCAACTATCTTTTTTCCCCTTTTTGGCTCACGTAAGTGTAGCCTATGCGATCGTAACTTTGTCTGTCTGTGCGTGCGTGCGTGCGTGCGTGCGTCTGTGCGTGTGTATGTCTGTGGTAGAAACTCTAACATTTGAAGACGTCACATTACATTGACGTCACATTATGACGTAAGAGGGTTAGACGTCACGCGAAGGAAGTACTGACAGTCTCGGTC
>NC_090246.1:102039899-102049899 GCF_037325665.1 Littorina saxatilis | reverse complement strand
TCGACTGCAGGACATTTTCAGTAAAATACACGTAAGTACAGTATGTAGGATAAACAGAATACTACATGGCTTGCTGTGTCGTACCAGATTTACACTCGTTGCTTTTTCAAATAGTGAAAAGCTCGCTTTCGCTCGCAGTTCAATATTCAAAAAAACAACTCGTGTAAATCTGGTACGACACAGCAAGCCATGTAGTATCCTCTATGTCTCCCTCGGCTACCGCAATGCTTTACCTTTGTTTAAAGGTACATTCCTCTTCGTGCACACAATAACATGCACCACCACAGATCTGTCTGTACTTTAAGAC
This sequence comes from Littorina saxatilis, assembly GCF_037325665.1. Taxonomy (NCBI): domain Eukaryota; kingdom Metazoa; phylum Mollusca; class Gastropoda; order Littorinimorpha; family Littorinidae; genus Littorina; species Littorina saxatilis. The sequence goes on along the minus strand of NC_090246.1, from coordinate 102,049,592 downwards.
GTGACAAGAACAGTCTTGCCCTTGGACACATACCCCAACATATACAGCCTTACTTCTTTCTGTGCTGAGTCAGACTTTCACAAATGAATTAATTTCGTGACAACAATGAAAATCTGGAAACTAATTTTTTTCCCCAAATTCTACTGTGCAGAGGAAACAGCTGGGTCAGTTTTTGTATGTGTTGTATTGGAAGGGTGCTCTTTTCACACGTAAAAGACTGGACATATTTGTGATAGTGTGTCTTTATAAGCAGGCGAAACGGCAGTTCAAAGCAGAGACAGTGCAATGATAATGGCGATGTAATAAGTAAAGCTAGAGTGGACGAGGAACAGATTACCCCGCTCTTTGAAGAAGAGTAAAGGGCTCTTTAACCACGGTCAGGAAGGGACTTACCGCTGGATTACAGATTTACGTTGTAATTAAAAGGAGGGAGCGGTCATCATCAATTATGCAAATACTGAAAGCAAATTGTTTTTCCACCTGCCATTTGACTGGTGCTTTGGCAAGCCTTACCTGCTTCGAATCATTCGAAATTATTTCGGTCCTTCTGTACTTTCTGTGTAGGCGAATCCTTATTTGCCTCATTTCTTTTTTTTACTTTCATTATTAAGATTAGCTTTATTTGTGTGGCGCGCGCGAGTGTTGACTTGTATATGAGCATGTGCGTACATGTTTAACGTTTGTTTATACAAGTTAAGCCGTTATTTACATGCAGTCACTCACATGTTCAAGTCAGTGCAATTGGGCAAGAGCCCTATGCCAGTCATTTGACAACCGAGTGCACTTTGGGCAAGAGCCCTATGCCAGTCATTTGACAACCGAGTGCACTTTGGGCAAGAGCCCTATGCCAGTCATTTGACAACCGAGTGCACTTTGGCAACTGGGATATTTACAATCACATCTAATTGCACTATTTGCATTAATTGCATTATTTGCACTAACAAACAGAAAAGCACGCCTACATAAAATGCATCGAGGCACAATATAGTTCTGCTCACAGGCAGAAGAAATGGGAAACTGTCTTGTCTGTTTTTCAAACACTTTTTTCAGTTTAAGGCAATTAGTTAACTCATAGTGAATTCTGCGATTATAAATTATCCATCCAGTCTGTCTGTATGTCTGTCTGTCTATCTGTCTGTCTATCTGTCTGTCTGTCTCTCTGTCTGTCTGTCTGTTTCACTTTGTTACTTCCTTTCTTTCTTTCTTTTTTTCCTTTCTTTCTTTAGACCTCTACATTTTTCTCTCTAAAATAATGACGTCATTAACAACTAGCATCCCACAGCGGAAATCAATAAGCAAATACTGATGAAGAAGTTAACGAGTTCGCTCTTTAGCCTCAAAGTGACGTGCATCGATTCTGGCAGAACCTGTTTATTCTTTAACCTGTCGGAATTCAATAACCCCTACACCAGTCCTCCTCCCACTCCCACCCATAACTCCACCCCCACCCCCCCCCCCCCCCACTTCTTTTCCTCCTATTCGGTCTAGATTCTTCAGCGCGCGGTCTAAATTCTGTCGCACGTGCGATCGAAAGTCTTGAAGCTATCAGCAAATCCTCGGAAAAACACTGTCACACACATTGTTCCATTTCTGCTTCGCTGCTCCTTCAACTTACAGACCCAAACCTCTTAATCTAGAGTGCGCTTTATTAAAACTATTATTAAATCATTATCTTCTTTCTCTTTCATCTTTATTTCTTTGTTTGTTTGCTTCTTTGTGTCAGCTCTCCTTTGTGAGGTTTGATTCTGGTTGGACTTTCGTTGTCTCTTGGTCTTGCCTTGAGTCCTCCTGGCCTCTCTTGCGACAATGACTACGGAGCTAGATCAATACAACTATTCGACTGCTGGTATTGCATCTATCTCCCTTGTTTCTCAGTCCGTCTGAATATGTCGCTATTCTCCGTCCGTCCGTCCCCCCTCTCCCCCCCCCCCCCTCTCTCTCTCTCTCTCTCTCTCTCTCTCTCTCTCTCTCTCTCTCTCTCTCTCTCTCTGTCTCCTTCTCTCTCTGTCTTTCTCTCTCTTTCTCTCTGCCTCTGTCTTTCTCTCTCTCTCTCTCCCTCTCTCTCTCTCTCTCTCTCTCTCTCTCTCTCTCTCTCTCTCTCTCTCCCTCTCTCTCTCTCTCTCTCTCTCTCTCTCTCTCTCTCTCTCTCTCTCTCTCTCTCTCTCTTTCTCTCTCTCTCTCTCTCTCTCTCTCACACACTCTCTCCGTGTTAAAACTCTACACGATATTGTCACGTTCACAAGCAGTTATTTCGAGCACAATGTAAGGATTACTCTTTAATTTTCAGTTCGTCTAGATGGGTCCAATCTAACAGAAAAAGCAAAAAGCGCGCCATGCACTCTGCAAACGAAGTAATCGACCGTTCGTAAACAAGTTAACCAGGAGATTGTTTACCGAATAATTAGCCAAGAACGTGCCTTCGGGAGTTGCTAAAAGTATTGATATTTCCATCAGCACACCTAACCTTGTAGTTCGTTAAAAGATACTATTTTAAAACTTTGGAGTTTTGGCCAAGATACATACTTGACAATGCAACTTTCATTGAATGACGAAACCTGTACCTTGTAACCTCTGAAGGTAGCAATTGAATTATCCTTCTGTCTATATCAGATTTTAAAAGTACACGTGTGTTGATTGATTGCGGTTGGTGAGTTCAGGTATGGGCATAATACGTCTCAACGTCGTATGAAGTACTTTAGAAAAGCACTAGAGTTGTAATACAGTGGTACCTGGTACAGTGGTACACTGGTACCTGCGACGAAAGGCCACCCTTAGGGCCAGCCTAACGCGTCCCTACATTGCAGGTGGCCTTTCATGACAGGTATGTTTTCGTCAAGATAGTAGACTACGAGAACACACAAAGTTATTCTTTTTCATGAATTTTGACTATTTTTTAATACTTAAAACCAAGTGATCCTTTTATTGGAGGCGTTTTCTTATTCAGATGGACTTCACATCACTGGCAGTTCCACTGCACGTGCAAATGTGTAAAACGCAGTCCCGTTCACTTTCTGTTTCTCATAACCTCTGCATGTTTTCAGACATCGATTTGGGGGCCCGGTAGCTCAGTTGGTAGAGCACTGGACTTGTGATCGGAAGGTCGCAGGATCGAATTCGGGCCGGGACGGACACGGGTCAACTTTATGTGCAGACCCAGAGACGGAAGCCATGTCCCACCCCTGTGTCATCACAATGGCACGTAAAAGACCTTGGTCATTCTGCCTTAAGTGCAGGTGGCTGAATACACCTAAACACGCAGACACCTGGGTAGCGCGGCTCCGTTGCTGCTAGCTTTCCACTGGGAGGAAGCGACCCGAATTTCCCAGCGATGGGACAATAAAGTAATAATAAATGAAAAATGAAAATTTGTCCTTCAAGTTCGTAAAAAAAATTTGTTTCTCCTCTGTTTTTTTTTTTTTTTTTTTACATAGCAGTGTGATTGGTTCAGAAATGCACTAATCCAAAATCAAGCATAAAAAAACCCCAGAAAAGTTTGCATGGTTATTGGAACAGTTCACAATGCTAATGATAGCATAATAATGATAGCATAATAATGATAGCATAATAACGGGAAATTGAAAAGATACTCGCTTTCAGATCTGTTCTTTGTCTGTCAAATGATTATTTCTTTGTTGATCCACTTCCAAGCCCTCTAAATCGACGTCCCTGTGAACGTTTCGTTTTGTTCATGACTGAAAGTTCCAATAACTGACATACTTAATTTTTTTTAAATTAAGAGAATGGACTCTTTAAACCTCGCTGTCAAATCAATCAAATGGATTTCTGCTTTCTCTCTCTTCTGTTTCTTCAGCGAGTGTGGGCTTCGTCTTGTTCAGCGAGTGTCGGCTTCGTCTTGTTCAGCGAGTGTCGGCTTCGTCTTGTTCAGCGAGTGTCGGCTTCGTCTTGTTCAGCGAGTGTCGGCTTCGTCTTGTTCAGCGAGTGTCGGCTTCGTCTTGTTCAGCGAGTGTCGGCTTCGTCTTGTTCAGCGAGTGTCGGCTTCGTCTTGTTCAGCGAGTGTGGGCTTCGTCTTGTTCAGCGAGTGTGGGCTTCGTCTTGTTCAGCGAGTGTGGGCTTCGTCTTGTTCAGCGAGTGTGGGCTTCGTCTTGTTCAGCGAGTGTGGGCTTCGTCTTGTTCAGCGAGTGTCGGCTTCGTCTTGTTCAGCGAGTGTCGGCTTCGTCTTGTTCAGCGAGTGTCGGCTTCGTCTTGTTCAGCGAGTGTCGGCTTCGTCTTGTTCAGCGAGTGTCGGCTTCGTCTTGTTCAGCGAGTGTGGGCTTCGTCTTGTTCAGCGAGTGTGGGCTTCGTCTTGTTCAGCGAGTGTGGGCTTCGTCTTGTTCAGCGAGTGTGGGCTTCGTCTTGTTCAGCGAGTGTGGGCTTCGTCTTGTTCAGCGAGTGTGGGCTTCGTCTTGTTCAGCGAGTGTGGGCTTCGTCTTGTTCAGCGAGTGTGGGCTTCGTCTTGTTCAGCGAGTGTCGGCTTCGTCTTGTTCAGCGAGTGTGGGCTTCGTCTTGTTCAGCGAGTGTGGGCTTCGTCTTGTTCAGCGAGTGTGGGCTTCGTCTTGTTCAGCGAGTGTGGGCTTCGTCTTGTTCAGCGAGTGTGGGCTTCGTCTTGTTCAGCGAGTGTCGGCTTCGTCTTGTTCAGCGAGTGTGGGCTTCGTCTTGTTCAGCGAGTGTCGGCTTCGTCTTGTTCAGCGAGTGTGGGCTTCGTCTTGTTCAGCGAGTGTCGGCTTCGTCTTGTTCAGCGAGTGTGGGCTTCGTCTTGTTCAGCGAGTGTCGGCTTCGTCTTGTTCAGCGAGTGTGGGCTTCGTCTTGTTCAGCGAGTGTGGGCTTCGTCTTGTTCAGCGAGTGTGGGCTTCGTCTTGTTCAGCGAGTGTCGGCTTCGTCTTGTTCAGCGAGTGTGGGCTTCGTCTTGTTCAGCGAGTGTCGGCTTCGTCTTGTTCAGCGAGTGTGGGCTTCGTCTTGTTCAGCGAGTGTCGGCTTCGTCTTGTTCAGCGAGTGTGGGCTTCGTCTTGTTCAGCGAGTGTCGGCTTCGTCTTGTTCAGCGAGTGTGGGCTTCGTCTTGTTCAGCGAGTGTGGGCTTCGTCTTGTTCAGCGAGTGTGGGCTTCGTCTTGTTCAGCGAGTGTCGGCTTTGTCTTGTTCAGCGAGTGTGGGCTTCGTCTTGTTCAGCGAGTGTGGGCTTCGTCTTGTTCAGCGAGTGTCGGCTGCAACTCCTACGTGCAATCGTAAGCGCGAGTGGGCTTTTACGTGAATACCGGGTATTTTCCCCGCAATATAGGCAGTCATACTCCGATTCCGGGGGATGGTGTTTTCGCGTTTCTACAACCCACCGAACTCTGACATGGATTACAGGATCGTTTTCACGCACACTTGATCTTGTACTTGCGTGTACACACTAATGGAGACTGGTAAGGCACTAGCAGGTCTGTATGTACACACTAATGGAGACTGGTAAGGCACTAGCAGGTCTGCATGTACACACTAATGGAGACTGGTAAGGCACTAGCAGGTCTGCATGTACACACTAATGGAGACTGGTAAGGCACTAGCAGGTCTGCATGTACACACTAATGGAGACTGATAAGGCACTAGCAGGTCTGCATGTACACACTAATGGAGACTGATAAGGCACTAGCAGGTCTGCATGTACACACTAATGGAGACTGACAAGGCACTAGCAGGTCTGTATGTACACACTAATGGAGACTGATAAGGCACTAGCAGGTCTGTATGTACACACTAATGGAGACTGACAAGGCACTAGCAGGTCTGCATGTACACACTAATGGAGACTGGTAAGGCACTAGCAGGTCTGCATGTACACACTAATGGAGACTGATAAGGCACTAGCAGGTCTGCATGTACACACTAATGGAGACTGATAAGGCACTAGCAGGTCTGTATGTACACACTAATGGAGACTGATAAGGCACTAGCAGGTCTGTATGTACACACTAATGGAGACTGATAAGGCACTAGCAGGTCTGTATGTACACACTAATGGAGACTGATAAGGCACTAGCAGGTCTGTATGTACACACTAATGGAGACTGATAAGGCACTAGCAGGTCTGTATGTACACACTAATGGAGACTGATAAGGCACTAGCAGGTCTGTATGTACACACTAATGGAGACTGATAAGGCACTAGCAGGTCTGTATGTACACACTAATGGAGACTGGTAAGGCACTAGCAGGTCTGTATGTACACACTAATGGAGACTGATAAGGCACTAGCATGTCTGTATGTACACACTAATGGAGACTGATAAGGCACTAGCAGGTCTGTATGTACACACTAATGGAGACTGATAAGGCACTAGCAGGTCTGTATGTACACACTAATGGAGACTGATAAGGCACTAGCAGGTCTGTATGTACACACTAATGGAGACTGATAAGGCACTAGCAGGTCTGTATGTACACACTAATGGAGACTGATAAGGCACTAGCAGGTCTGCACGTACGTTGACTTGGGAGATCGGAACCAAATCTACCCTTAACCCACCAAGGCGTAGCAGGGATTTGAACCCCGAACTTAATTTCCACTCAGAAGGCCGACGTCCAAACCACTTGGCTACGCGCCCGTCTAACAAACGATCTAAAAACCGGTCTTCAATTGGGTTGTGCTTAGGAGCTCCGCTCACATATGTAACTTCAGCAGGACCGACGACGCACTGCAGATTATCCCAGCCCGCTACACGTTGCATGAAAGGAAAACAGGTCAAGTAACCGTCATAATCCCTATCGCGGCATAAATAGAAGGCAGTGCGTCGTCTGTGCCGCTGAAACTGCGCAGGTATATTCTGCCCATAATGTAATGCCAACACGTTGAATATAAAATGCAGCGTTATGCATAGCAACGTATCAACACAGATTTAACAGTGCAACACAATACCAAACTTCATTAATTAATCTTTCTCTATACAGTGACAATCGAGCTTTATTGCATAGTGTTGTTTTCAACGTGACATTTTCAACCCAAGAAGCACTCGAAATGGATGTGGAATCAGCAGAATAAATAAATAGTAAAGCCAGCATAAGATCCGAAGCATTAAAGCCCTTTTGAAGAATGAAATCAGATCTGTAAGAGTTTCACTCAGAGCAGAGGAAAAAACGGCTCAAACTCACAATACAAAGAATTAAAAATAATTCTTTGACGACAATGGCAACCCCTATTACGACCGATCGCATGACGTGAAAGAGATTTAATTTGACACCTGACATTAGTCACGCTGAAGAAGAAAAAAACAGTGTGAGACCCAGAACAAGAATAATGGGTATTTTGAATACAAAAGATAAGAAAAGTTTGAGTATGTAAAATAATGTGGGCATCAGCGGACCATCAAACACAAGATTATTGTAAAATGAATTATTTCGTTTCCATGTCAGCATCATTTTATAATTGTTTAAAGATCAACCGTGTAACAGTCAGTTTGAGCACTAGACCTTTGGTTTGAGACATTCAAATTAGTTTATTCCCCACCCCCTCCCCCCCCCCACCCCCCACCCACCCCACACACACACACACGCACGCACGCACGCACGCACACACGCACGCACGCACGCACGCGCGCACGAACAGTCGCGCGCACACACACACACATACACATACGCACACACACACACGCACACACACACACACACAAACACACACACACACACACACACACACCTTTTTTTCAGCCAGGACTTCGATGTACATCGACTTAAAAACATTGATCCAGCGACTGTATGATAATCAATTAATCATGAACTCTAAGAAAAATAATAATGACATTAAAAAAACACAGAAAAAGACCAAAAGACAAACAGAGAAATGGATTTTTTAAATTGTTTAAATAGCCGTCCAATTAACCAAACCAAAACAAGCTCTAGACGGGTGATTAGAAGCCTCACCTGCAACCTGGAATGGGTAGTTGACTTGTTCCTCAGCCGGCCTCTTGGCCTTAGAGGGATGTACTGATTCGCCACGATTCGGCCTTTCTTCTCTTGTCTTCCCCTTTTGGTTAACAGCTTTTGTTTCTCTAACAAGATAGCAACACTCTCCTGCGCCACAATTTCTCTCATTTATTTTTCTTCAGGTTTTCACTGACACGACTCCCTTCAGCCCTCGTTCTTTCGTGACGATGTTTTTCTCTCTGACAATACAGAATTTCCGTCAGTCATTCATCATTCTCGCCATCACTCCTTCAGTCACAAGTTTGAACTGCTTTCACCCGTTACCACGTTTCTTGCTTTCCGTCACTTTATGGAGGTTTTCCTTCAGCGATGATTTCTAGGACGAGTTATATCATGATTACTTTTCATGCCTTGTTTCACATCTTCGTTCATGTCCTGACAAGCCCGTAATTCTTCTCTCGGACAAGAGAGAACGTCTTTCTGCGTTTGTTGACTGCACTGCAGTGCTCCGACGCTCACGACTTAATGTTAGTTTCTACGGAGGTTTCGCTTGAGTGATGATAACGTCAATGTGTTTTCTGCTATGATTACTGTTCATGCCTGTTTTCTCCCTCGTATTGTCTGAGAAAAGAAAAGTTACTTGTGCGATTGTTGACAGGAATACTCAATTTCGTGTTTCTTTACCTTATCTCCACTCTTTGATTCCTCCCACCTTCAGTGATAGCTTTTTCAATGTGACCTGCCATAGATACATTTCAATCCTTGGTTCGCTACTTTCTTTTCTGGCTGTCTTTCGCTGGGGTCCAGGACGCACAGTGGTAATTTGTCGGTCTCAATGCTGTGTTGCTTTCCACACATCACTGACCTTTGTTTTCTGGGTTTTTTTCACTTTACGGAGGCTTTCCTTCGGTGGCGTGTTCCGTCATCATTATTAATTATCATGTTTTGTTTCTCTCTTCAGTCTTTCCGTTTACTATAACAAAAGAGAACGTCTATAGATCTGTATTATTTCAATAGAGTCCAAAAACGCAAAGCCGTTCTGTGACAGTCACAATGTCGTGTTGTTTTGTTCCCTCCATCACTTTCTTCCTGTTTTAACCCACAGTTAAGGAGGTTTTTCTTCAGCGGCGTGTTCCTTCATGATGATTACTTTTCATTATCTTGCATTTTTCTTACATGTTCTGTTTTCAGAGACAAAAGAAAACTTCCTTTTGCGTGCTTTCCTTCACTAGAACACTCCGTCAGTCACAGTTTCACCACGAATTATCTTCCCTCCGTTTTCCACCACCTTACGGAAGTTTTTCTTCAGCGGCTTCTTCCTTCGTGATGATTACTGTTCATGCCTTGTTCCATTATCTTGTCTTCTGCGTCCTTTCCTTCACTAGAACACTCCGTCAGTCACCGTTTCACCCATAAGTTATCTTCCCTTCGTTTTCTACCCCCTTACGGAAGTTTTTTCTTCAGCAGCGCGTTCCGTCATGATGATTACTGTTCATGCCTCGTTCTCCATGGCGGAACATGGGTCCGGGGTGGCTCTGCTGGAAAAGCAGGCCACAATTTCCTCCACCTCTGACGCCGCTTCTTATGGACCCTCAGCCACGGGAAATGGATTCCCCGGGGAAGAGCGTGAGGTCATTGGTTGCCAAAAAACCAACGGTGGGGGGGAGGCTTCCCACAGGAATGTCAGTCAGCTCATTTGGTGGCATCAAAAGACCAAAGAAGGGAGAAACGACCTTCTTGGACCAATCTGGCAACAGCCTGCGATACGTTTTAGCTGAATTGTCGTAACGCAAACTGGA
>NC_090246.1:101979899-102034899 GCF_037325665.1 Littorina saxatilis | reverse complement strand
TAGAACGTGACGATAATTCATCAGAGACAACAAAGTAATCAATGACGCTATTTCCATGTACAGAAACATATGTAAAGTGTTCTGATAAATCAGGAGTGCAGTTACCGTTTAAAATATGCATACTAAAAGATGTACAAAGGGAAAGTAGCTCCCAACCAAATTGGTTAGCCACCTTGTCCTCTGATGACCTGGTGCAAACGTAGGGATCACATCGCTTATCGGCGCTATCCATTTCATCGACAGGGCACACGTTAGATTGATACTGGCCTGTTCTTGCGTTTAAGAGAGAGAGAGAGAACAAGAACAAGAACAAATCTTTAATTGTCTAAGGCCACAGCCCCTTACAATAGTGGTTAAAATAACAGCAATAGTATCTGCACAGTTATAAATTATAGTCACGCATAAAATTCAACAAATACATTAAAACCCTGATGACATATCACTGAACCTCATTTATAAGGGTTCGTCTCTTCTGTAGCATGAAGAACACAAATCTGCAGAAGCTGTTCATCACATTTTCCTCATTATTGCCACAGAAATACACAAGTTGTTGTTGCAGCGTCTTAGAGTTCGAGAGAGAGAGAGAGAGAGAGAGAGAGAGAGAGATAGAGAGAGAGAGAGAAAATTGAATTGAATAAATTGATGGTAGAGAGACAGACAGAGAGAGAGAGACAGAGACAGAGAGGGAGTGAATGACAAAGAGAAATAGAGAGAGACACAGAGACAGAGACTGTGTGACGGAGGGCTGAAGGGGGATGCATCCGACCACAACCACACGGTCCAGCACAAAAGCCATCATTACAGCACACAAGAAATTCAGTTGATCCCAGGATCAACACGAGCCGAAACATTGACAATATCAAAGAAACAGGGAGTTCTACACCTGTTGGTACAGGTAAACAAAATAATAGTGTTGATGTGTCCTGTTAAATTGTCTTTTCGGCGTTTGTACATAAATGGGAGATATAGAGAATACTACATGGCTTGCTGTGTCGTACCAGATTTACACGAGTTGTTTTTTTAAATATTGAACTGCGAGCGAAAGCGAGCTGTTCACTATTTGAAAAAGCAACGAGTGTAAATCTGGTACGGAACAGCAAGCCATGTAGTATTCTGTTTATCCTACATACTGTACTTACGTGTATTTTACTGAAAATGTCCTGCAGCTAAATTGAAGACGCTTGTTTTAGAACCTCGATCTCTTCTAAAGCCTCGTGCAATCGATTACGTCAAAGCAAAGAAACGTCACTCTGAAAGTGTGGCGTGACGTGTTAGTTCTAAAGATTCATCGAGGGTAATTAGCGAGCGCAATTTGTGTTTCTATAATGACGTTTGTCTCGGTGACTTTGGCATCATAAGCAGTGGAAAAACAGGTCCCTGCCAGACTTGCTTGACATGACCTCATTTACATGATATACACACGTGTGATTTGAGCGATTATTATCTCACGGGTGTCTCTCTCGCGTATGTAGGATAAAACAACTATCGCAATATCAAGGAAGAAGATTGTTGTGAAAGTAATGCAATAATGAATAAGAGCTCAATCATGAATAAGACCTATTGGCTTAACAGAAAGGAAGAAGGCTACTCTACCTTTATGGAAGTGATGCAATAATACTGGTATTGGTGACAGAAATATGTTTTCCACCAAGAAACCGATCGATCAACCAAGGAACCAAAAGACAGAGCGAGCGATAGACGTTGCAACAGGTAGGAATGGTATTGTTTTTGGTCTGAATGAGCGTGATACAGTGGCATGTCACAGTGAAGAAGGGAAAGTAGTAAAAGTAGTTATAAATAGAAATGAATGAAATCAAAGTGTATGATGCAAATAACATTATTTAAAATTATCACTGAGTCACAAAATAATAAAGCAAGAAAGAATACAGTGTTAGTGAAACTGTTGTAAATGGCAAAATGCTGTTGCCATGAATACACATTTGAATGCTAGTAATGTAGCACCAATATATGACATTGCCTGTTGTAAATGGCAAAATGGTTTATGAAAGAGATTTACAGTTTCACTCCAACAAAAAATGTAAGCTTACTTCGTAGCTTTCGGTAGCTGTTGCCATAAATACCCAAAGACACTGGCATACAAATAATATAGCATCAATATAGGACATTATAAGATGTTTGATGGGTTGTTGACAGACCAGCTTTTTTGTCGGTCCGAGGGGGAGCATATCGTCTTTTGTTTCATATTTATTGACCAAGGCCGAAGGCCGCGGTCAATAAATATGAAACAAAAGTCGATATGCCCCCCGAGGACCGACAAAAAAGCTGGTCTGGCAACAAACCATCAAACATCGTTTTTGTCATCATTTTGGTGGTTCAACATTAAGTGAAAAATCAACACAGGGAGCCATGGTTTGAAACGCGAGTTCTGTTATTATAATGCATGTTCGGGGCCCCAGCACGTTGTTCAAAGCTGGCGTGCGAAAGCAACTTACTGTGTGTGATTTGAGTTTATAATGTTGAGACAAGTATGTCAGGTTTGAGGATGCGAAGTTCTGTAGGTTCCGACCACAGAGTGGTGTGTGAAACCAACAGTAAGCGCCTTTGAGACGATAGTGCCCACATGTTGCATTCGAGCGATGGGATTGTCGTATTTCAAACGAGGTGATTTGCTTGCACAGTCAGCGTTGATCATCTCACAACAGATCTGTTATGTGGATTATCGTGCGACGTTCGAGTCGGGGGCAAGGAATCGCAGGAAGCAAAGATGAGTCTTTTTCCATTGTCACCTTTCTTTCCGGTTGTTGGTGCATATAATATTGTGCGGACAAAATGATGCGACGGCGAGTGTTTTTTGCCTCCAAGATTTTGTGGTGTGGGTATTGTTTTGCTCGTTTCATACCCACACCAAAACCTGAAACACACCCCACCCTCCCCCTCCCTCACAATCAGTCCATGAACACAAACACTGACACACAAATTAATGATCAAGTTACCCCCCCCCCAACCCTTCACTTGCACACCTGCAACGCAGACGATCATATTATTGATTAAATATTCATATAGGTCAGTGTTGGTTTTTTTGTTCTTGTTTGTGTTATTGCAGAATCGGTTTTCTCTTATTGCTACACGTGTCTCTTCATTACATTTCACCATCGCCCTACCACCCTGCCCCTCTCGGTATTCCACCCCTCGGTTTTCAGTGGTAAATATTAGTAATCGAATATTGAAGCTACGTTGAGTCAAAGGTCACAGAAGATTTGCATCGTGCAGCACTGCACGAATTGGGTCAAAGGACACAAACGATTTGCGTCGTGCCGCGAAGGAAAGATAATCGCGATCTTGTTTCTCATTGCCTCTCTGTTTTTCATTAGACTTGTCATTCTGCTTGCTCGGCTTTGTCAGATGTCTTCATTTCTTGTTGCTATGTTCTTTGCTTTTTTATTATTATTTTATTATTTGCGCTTAATTTATCGATACAACGTCTTGTGCACGGGTCAAAATGTGTGTGTCAGGGGTCAATTGGTTTGACTTAAACTTGACGTTCGTGTTTCTCCAAACAGAGATACACGCACTCCATTACTTTGTGAGAAGATAAAACATATCGATAGGTTTCATTTGTTTGCGATAAAGCATAAATGTATGACCTTTGATGAGGTAGTTTTGTTTTTTGTTTACATTTGCCAGTTTGCCAGTTCGTATTTGGAACTTGGCGAAGCAGTGTCGTCTGTTTAGGTCTGGGGAAACGCCAATGAAAAGAGCCGAAGAATCCTCGAGCGTTTCTATTGGGTTTGCTTTTGATTATCCATGTAATAGGGCTTCCTGCAACTATGGTAACCGGGGATTTATTCCCCGGGGAACATGAGATTTATTTCCCAGGTGCTTGTGAATGAAAACTCGTGAAAATGATGACAATGTATTGATATTACCTACAATATCTGTCGTCAAGGTTAACAAATGCTGACTAGATGTAACAAAATAGATACAATATTATAATACTAAAGTGAGTGCTTAGTCATGCAGAGTGGCGTTTGCATAGAATTGAAGTCTATTCGTCACGAGGGTGAACAGCATGATAACTTTCCTGTATAATACTTCTTCAAAAGGAACACTTTATTATATTTAAATATCTGGGAAATTGTGGTTAAAAGACTTCGTTACTTCTTGATTGTTATTTACTATTATATTGAAGTGAATAGCAAAACGCTGTATTTGAAAACAGCATGGGATTTATACAAATTGTAGCAAAGTCGATTAACTTTACTATGTACGATGTTTGCTTGCAAATTACAACACAAACGCGAAAACCTTAACTATTTGTAGAGTTCTAAGGCATTGCAGACAAAGCAACTGCAAGAAAGTCAGGTTTTAGCAGTGTGAAAATCCGCTGAAAACGGTCTTATATCCCTTCGTCCGGCCATACATGTAGGCTCTTATGACACTGACCCTGAGCTGACCCTGAGGCACTGAAAAGGTTTTCACGGAAAAAGTCTCTCGAAGAACGAAATGGGTTCGGTGCATTTGTCAGTCTATCACATGTTGAAGGGCCCCATACGGGTTGAAAGAGATAAGGTACTGTCGTGTTTTTCCCAAACCTAGTGCACTACCGTTCTCACGAGATAAGTTTCTTCTGTTTTGTTCCGGTTTTTCTCTCCAATTGACACCATGTATGAGAGATGAAACAGAAAAGCCTGTTGTGAAAATGCAAAAATGTGGAGGTAAAAACGAAACAAAACAAAAGTAACTGTTCTCATGACAACGGCAAACAACGACACCGCCCTCAGCTAATTCAAGAAATCACCCCCGGTCCTGCTAGGTACACGTGCACTCAAGTTAACCTCTGCTTTGACCTGTGTGCCAAGAGTGAGATGAGAGAGAGCAGAGGGGTACATCACGAAGCGTCCCGGTACCGAAGCGTCCCGGTACCGAAGCGTCCCGGTGCCGACGCGTCCCGGTACCGAAGCGTCCCACTATAACGCGTCACAGGGGTACCGGGACGCTTTGGTACCGGGACGCTTCGGGACGCTCCCGCGCAGTGGGGCACGAAGCGTCCCGGTACCGAAGCGTCCCGGTGCCGAAGCGTCCCGGTACCAGTCACCACGCACATCCTCGGCTCGCATGCCAATGTATTATATATATAGCAAAGGGAATGCCTGTAATTCACACAGAGCAATCACTTGGTCTTAAACGTGCACAAGACAAAAACTTTCATACTGGGGGAGCGAGCCAGTCTGAAGAGTACTCGGGTCCAGCGCGAGCGTTCTTTATTACCCAAATGAACCCAAACAAACCCAAATTAACCCAAATGATACAATTTAAAAGTCGGAGGCAGAATTGAAAAGACTTTTTCCGACGCTCACGCTTAGTGAAGCCAAAAAGCGTGTGTGATAACACATATCCCTCTTGTGAACGGAAGCCTACGGACTTTTCCCCCGAACTTGTCCACACGGGTACAGTATTTCCTAATTGGTGTGTTGTGAGTACAGATCTAAAGTAAAGTTGGGGAAAAGTTGGACAAAAAGTGATTTTTTTTTACCGAAAGCAAAGTAAAGTTGGGGAAAAGTTGGACAAAAAGTGATTTTTTTTTACCGAAAGCAAATCAAGGTCTGTGCAAAATTAAAAAAATCAGTGAAGTCAAGGTCAAATCAAGGTCAAGATTAAATTTAAAAAAAAATATGGTTAGTCAAGTCAAGGTCAAATCAAGGTCAAACTCAAGGTTTAAAAAAAAAAAGTCTAAGTCCTGTGACGCGTTATAGTGGGACGCTTCGGTACCGGGACGCTTTGGTACCGGGACGCTTCGGTACCGGGACGCTTTGGTACCGGGACGCTTCGGTACCGGGACGCTTTGGTACCGGGACGCTTCGGGGTGTCCCCGAGCAGAGACACACACACTCCCGCGCCGTAGATCAGATTAATAGGTGCTTGATTTTGGTATTTTGATTTTACATAACATTAAACCTTTCTTCTTATTATTATTATGGTGAGCTTATATAGCTTTACATAATAATTTCTGCCGTGTGAAATGGAATTTTTTTACAGACAGACAGACAAACAAACATTTTTTACACACAATATATAACGCATTCACATCGACCAGCAAACCTCAAGCCTGTTAGGCGAGCATTCACCTTTCGCGGTCTTTATTCCAAGTCACACGGGTATTTGATGGACATTTTTATCTATGCCTATACAATTTTGCCAGGAAAGACCCTTTTGTCAATCGTGGGATCTTTAACGTGCACACCCCAATATAGTGTACACGAAGGGACCTCGGTTTTTCGTCTCATCCGAAAGACTAGCACTTGAACCCACCATCTAGGTTAGGAAAGGGGGGAGAAAATAGCGGCCTGACCCAGGGTCGAACACGCAACCTCTCGATTCCGAGCGCAAGTGCGTTACCACTCGGCCACGCAGTCCCATGGGGTTCATGGTCATGGCAACAGCCTTAATAATATTATATCATGTATAATATTACATTTCAGCATATGTGAATTACATGTCATCATACCAAACTGTCATACATTTTTATTCCCACATCATTCTGATTGATCACAACCAAACCTACTATCAGTGGACACATCCAAATACAAGCGCCTGTTCTTGACAACTTGCGACTGATCTAAAAATAAAAACCAGTGCAATTTCCTCGGTCTGGCTTTGCCACGACACTCACGGTTTGACCTGTAGGTAAAATGTACAATGTATTTTCTGATTTGTGCACAAAAGCTTTTTTCTTTTTTCTTTTTTTTAACATAACAATGTTTAATGTCATTGTTTGTTTAAAAGACCATGGTCACATTTGTAAAAAAAAAAGGTTAAATTAGAAAATAAATAACATTTTGGTTCATGATTTTTCCTACACCTGTGCTGAAAAAAAGAAATAAAAATGTCGGTATATAAGTCACTCAAATACAGCAATGCATGAATGGCTCGGTTTGAGTTTGTTGCGGTTGACCCTGCACAAATCGACCTATGATGTTTTTGTTCAACAATTTTGCCGTCACCCCTCCCATAGGGTGACGTATTCCACAACTTCCTGTGTTCCTGTGTTGCTCAGTGATTTTGTTAGAATTCAAATTCTTGTGACACACTTCTTCTTGTTCATTTCCTGTGCCTGTGATTTGTTTGAGCACATTGTGAGGTATTTCACCACAGACTACAAACGGCGACTTCCTGTCACGTGTTCGCCCATGAACAAAAATTTCTCCTCCTGCACGCTACTTACCCGTCGCCAAAGACGACCCGCTCGTGCGGCTCGTCAACAAGTACTTCAAGGAAGAACGCTGATGATGAGCTAAAATGTCAAGCGCAAAGAAACCCCGAGCTACTTTGTATTCATAGGTCTATACATACATGTACATTCTTCCTGATAGGGTGATAATGAAAAAGATCGACCGTCCGCCCACAAAACAAACCAGTGCCTCCAAAATAAAGATCTTTATCAATGCTGCGGAAATACAGACTCGAAAGAAGACTCGATATCTTTAGCCGAAATGTTTCATTACCTCTGCTTACCCAAGCTCAGTTTACCATTTCAAATTAAAAGCAAATTTCCCAGTTGATTTAAGGATTCCAATAGCCTGTTTGAGTGCGTGCGCGCGCGCGTGTGTGTGTGTGTGTGTGTGTGTGTGTCTGTGTGTGTCTGTGTCTGTGTTTGTTTGTGTGTGCGCGCGTGGACACGTACGTGCGTACGTGCGTCCGTCCGTTCGTCCGCCTGTCTATTCGTCAGTGTGTGTGGGCGTGCGAACTATTTTTCATTCATTGTTCCTTCAATCAAGCATCCTTTAATTACTCGACTTGTCTGTTTCTGACAAATAGCGCCAAAAATACACGCAGGGTATTTGTGGTTTTGGGGCAACAATAGAACTCTCCAAGACTGAATGCCCCGCTGAGTGCTTCCACTTGCTGCGGGATTAGCTGACAGAGACATCGGTCAGTCAACTGAGACCACAGGCACGTCGACGTCTGGGAATGCTCACAACACCCCCTTCCCCACAACAACACCCCCCCCCCACCCCCCACCCCCGGTCACTGACCGATCTTTCGAGGCCGCTGTCTTTAATTGGATGGTCGCTTCAGTGACAAAATATTAACGCCCCATTCCTCCCCTGACGGAATACAGCTACCAAATGTTGACACTCAGCGGATGAGAAGGGCCCGAGCACGCACACACTCATTTCTTGTTGCACACATTATTCATGGCGGTCAGTCAAGGTGTCTTGTCCCACAGCGGCCGTGAAGGGGGGAGAAGTAATAATGAGAAGCCCGCAGCTTTCTGCCCTTGAGATATATGTCGAGGAACTCCTGCATTGCCAGACCGATAAAATAAGTAACAGCAGCAACAACGACAACGACGACGAAGACGATGGCAACAACAACAACAACAACAACAACAACAACGACGACCACGACAACAACAACAACTATAACAACAACAACGACAACGACAACAATAACAACAGCCGAGCAGCAGTAGCAACAACAACAACAACTTGCATAAATATATAGCTTCATCAAATAGTGTCAATTGTATCTAGTTCAAACTAAATTATTATTACTCAGAATGTCATATTTGTTGTGAGGGTATACTTCAGTTACCGGGTGATACCCACAGAACAAAAATCATTTTGTTTCAGCTGAGAACACGACAATATGTCGTGTGTGGTATGTAGACCAGGTCAGGGGTCAAGGTTAGGTCAGATCGTTTCGTAGCTCCAGAAAAATAGATAAAGAAGATACCAAAGGAGATTTCCTACAGGTTAATCTGCACAGCGTGTTTCCAGTGTCTGCGCGAGGAAGCGCTGTCGAAAGCGCAGTGTCGATCTGGCCATCTGGCAGTCGTGTCCCCGTAAGTAGGCTACAGACAGACAGATGATCTAGATCTGAGTGTCTCGCACTCTTGCACCGTGTCACCTATGCTTACTGCGTGTGTGTACTGTATGTGTGACGGAGTGATTGAGAACCAGTCAGCTGTTTTTACCCCCCCAAAACCCCCCACCACCCGTTTTCTTTGGATACACACTTTAACTACATACGTGCCGACGAAATGTTGATCATTGCTTCAATACTTTGAAACTGTTGCTTGAATAATAACCAGGTAAAATTAGTATTTCGGTGTTCAGTCAAATGTTAAAGTTTCTACCACATACATACATACGCACGCACGCACAGACAGACAAAAGTTAGCTTCGCATAGGCTACACTTACGTGAGCCAAAAATGGTGTAATGAGTTTTAGAGTCAGCATGCACTTGAGCGTGCCTTGAGCGTGCCTGTGAGCATATTATTCACATGCGATTTCATGTTTGCTTACGCGTGCGTTCATGCGAGTGTTGAGGCTGAATATTCCGCTTCTTTCCTAAAAATAATTTAATAATGACAGGTATTTTTGTGCGATGGAAAGCCGCAAATCAATACACGTTTTGCGGATATAACTGTCAGGATTTTCAGCGGTCTGGAAGAGTAAGAGCCCCTGTACCTCGGACAAGCTTTTCACAACATCCGGCGCATGTTCCACGCTTCCGATCGGCTCTCACTTGCGATCGGGACGAACAACTAACTATGATGTGTATGCTATGCACCGTGTGGTAAATATAATGCCATTTTCTTTCGAAAATGTAATCATCGGAGCCAAGCGAATAGCCAACGACGGCTTGCTGATCACTGAAAGTGTTTGGTAATGTAGCCAAGTGGCGTACCCCGTCTCTTTGTGTGTGTTATCTCCTGCCCGACCCAGTTGCCTCCCCTGTCTATAGCTATTCCCTCTGTGTGTTTGTGTGTGCTAGTTACATTGGGTTTACCTTTAAATATTGCCCTTTGTGCTAGGAAGTCCCTAACTTAAAATGGTGCGAAGCAGCGGAGTAACCTCTAACCATCAGTGCCTAATGAGTGACTAAATAATACCTGGTTGTCTTTGTGCACTGTACTTTATTGTTGTAAACTGATCGAAGAAGTGTGTTTACTATCGTAGGGTAGACTCTTGACCGGATTCATTTCTAATCTAGGTGGTAAGATCCCATAACTTTCCCGGCCCCTTTTAGCTACTATTATGTATCAGCTTTGACACTGCTTGTAATCTAATGAGTCTTATCCGGTGTGTGATGCAGACAGGGCCCTCTTCTCCCTTTAGCTAGTGTAACTGCTCGCAAGCGCCAGATGTAACCGTGTGCCGAAACACTACGATCACCTCGGAAAGCGAAGTGCAATCAAACAGGATTGAAAATGTTAGGGCTAATTTCTTAGCCCTATAAAACCTGTTATGCAAACCCGATGGTTTCCATGAACATACAGACAATCGGAAACCACCAGACCCTATCACAAACAGAATTCTACAATACACCGGTGTTGACTTTTAAAGGGAAAAAACTCGGGTGCAGAGTCTGCTGTGAAAGGAGCGGTAGCCTCCCCTGTCACAATCGCCCCCGTCTGAATGAACTTTGTCCCGAAGTTCCGAACCGGGGGACCACTGTCCATCCCAAGTTCGCAGAATGGGAACAGCAGAAAAATGTTCAGTGGTCATATTATGCCATTACCTGAACATATCATGCCGAGTCCCATCCTGCTCGCAGCGCCAGATGTAACCGTGTGCCGAAACACTACGATCACCTCGGGAAGCGAAGTGCAATCAAACAATGTTAGGGCTAATTTCTTAGCCCTATAAAAACTGTTATGCAAACCCGAAGGTTTCCATGAACATACAGACAATCGGAAACCACCAGACCCTATCACAAACAGAATTCTACAATACACCGGTGTTGACTTTTAAAGGCCAACAACGCGGGTGCAGAGTCTGCTGTGAAAGGAGCGGTAGCCTCCCCTGTCACAGTAAGCACGTGTGTTTTCCTAAACTCACAAGACCCCAAGCCAAACCTGTCTCGACCAAAACACGTTGTGAGGCGATAACTGCGTTGACAGCGAGTTTTTTCGCAAACAAATTGTGAGCTCCGATGAACTTGTGAACGCTGATTTTCGAAAGAAAAGGGTATCATATTGTGCGCGGGCTGCATAACAAACACATCAGAGTTTCTTGTTCGTCCCGCTCGCAGGATGAAAGCCGATCGGAAGCTTGGAACATGCACCGGATGTTATGAATATTTGTCCGAGGTAAAGGGGCTCTTCCTCTTCCAGACCGCTGAAAAATCCTGAGTTATTTTCGAAAATCGTCTATTTAGAATTCTTGTTGTCTCTATTTGTTAAAGATACTGTCCTTCCTGTATGAACGGTTGTGCTCACCACCGTTTTTACACCCCCGGTATAGGGGTGTGTATAGGATTCGGTCGATGTGTTTGTTTGTTTGTGTGTTTGTGTTCGCATATAGATCTCAAGAATGAACGGACCGATCGTCACCAAACTTGGTGAACAGGTTCTATACATTCCTGAGACGGTCCTTACAAAAATTGGGACCAGTCAAACACACGGTTAGGGAGTTATTGGTGGATTAAGATTCTACAAGGACTTATAGAGGGACATATTAATGGTCAAAGGGAAATAACCTTCTCAGTTGGTGGCAGTGAGAATGGTCAGGACGGGGGTGTTTTTCCTACCTCGGAGGAATTTCTTGTTTCATGTGAAAAGAGCACCCCTCCACTGTGACACACATCTAAACCCCCCACCTCAACAACACCCCCCCCTCACCCCCCCCCCCTCATTTTGCACACAAACAATTAATTCCACCATGTCCAACTGGTAGGATACTGTTTTCACAGAAAAATATACCTGGACGGATTTCGGATTCTTTCGGGCCAAGAAGGTCTGCTGGGGAAGGCCGGTAGCTTTAATATTATGGCAACAGAGGTTATCTTATTGGCTGAAGATGGAGGCGTCAATGAGGCGCGAAGAATGCGTCAGTTCACTCATGCGTAACCTCAATTATCCTCGCTTCCTGGCATCAAAGCAATAAGTGGATACGCGCACATACAAAATAATCAATACTTGCTGTTGTCGATAGATCTTGATGAAGAGTCTTCAATTTTTCTTTTAAACGATGCGTAACGCCTGTCCTTTGTGAAATTGTTATAGCTCGAGTGTTTACCCACGATGCGTGCGTGCGTGCGTTCGTGTGTGTGAGCGTGCGTACGTGAGTGTGATTTAGGTGTGTGTGTGTGTGTGTGTGTGTGTGTGTGTGTGTGTGTCTGTGTGTGTCTGTGTGTGTGTGTGTGTGTGTGTGTGTGTGTCTGTGTGTGTCTGTGTGTGTCTGTGTATGTCTGTCTGTCTGTGTGTCCGCCGAGTGGATCAGCTTGAAATCGCCCATGCAATGTTCACACAACTTAATCTCTAGTGCAGATGCCTGATGCCTAGGAAACGTATTTTCTCGCGCTACGTTTGGATACTCAGCATAATACGAAACGCATCGGAGGGAATAATCAATGCGAAATTGCTTGAACCCTACAACTGTCCGTGAATATGAATGATACATGTATCCGTTAAATGTCAAAGGCAAGGAGAAACCAATTTTCTCGCACGAAGGTTCGTGACCCGTGGATTGTGCCTGGCAGGTTTGAACCATGTTATTTCTAAATCAAATTGCATCGTTTGTAAATATTCATGGCGCGTATAATTATATTGGGAGGAAATGAGGGGGGGTGGGGCTGAGAGAGAGAGAGCGAGGAATGTGTGTTTGTGTGTGTGTTTGTGTGTGTCTGTGTGTGTGTGTGACTGTGTGTCTTAGTGTGTGACTGTGTGTCTCAGTGTGTGTATGTGTGTGTCTGTGTGTCTGTGTGTCTGTGTCTGTGCGAGAGAGAGACGGAAAAAGAGACAGAGAGACAGCACAGCCATACAAATAAACAGACACACGCAAACACAAAGTCACAGAGATATAGACCAACATACAGAGAGAACAAATCCACAAGCAAGCTTGCAAACTCCGACCGTTATTATTAAATCTGTGAGAGTGCTCTGGTTTAGTCAAACCATATCCCTTGGGACTATCAGGACAAATAATTCTATACTGCACATGAGGCGTTGTGCTGAATGTGTCAACACGTGTACAGAACACAACGTGAACAGTACCGTGGAATTTACGCTACAGACATATTCAACCCTGTCAGTTTTAACCTAGTCTGGCGATCGACAGCCTCACCGAAATACCAAAATAATAGACTCTAGGTCTGTTCATTCTCCCAAAAATGCGTGCATCAGATTCGCCAGTGATTTTTGCAGTAGACGTTCTATTACGGCACAAGTTGCCACGGATGTTTCCTCCGAAAAAAGAGCACAATGGTTCCTCCGAAAAAATGAGCATTACTCTACCCAGGCCAGTAAATATTGCCACAGATAGTACGTCTCTTTGGATGGAAAACAATTAACGTTAACTTTGGCACAGTGAATTCTGATGCTGATTTTCTCTCTGAAACATGAAGATTAGATTGTAACCTGGCCAGTAAATGTTGCATCCTGTTTAAAATTCATCAAATTTTGTAGCAGATAATTACAGGTGTTCCAATGTATTTCATGCATACATGATAATTACATTTCTTAAAGTGAGCGCAATACTGAAGATGTATAAAATATAATGAAATATTATGAAAGATAAGTGTTGAAGTTATCACTTGTTCGCCATGTTTTGTTATCGGAATGTGTATTGATTATCATTTTTAGAACGTGTCCATAAGCAGTCTTAATGTTGTTATTGTTTGAAACATGTATCAAAGAAAATGAATAAAACACGCTTAACCCAATACTGAAGATGCAAAGGCAAATATATGCAAAGAGACACCAAGACAAAGAACGACAAGCGAAAGAAGACAATACAAGATGTATCCCTCTGAAAATGCACGTTATACACGAGCACAGTGAGGTCTGCTGCCGGGATTTTCTCTGCGACACTTGAAGATTAGATCCCAGCCCAAGAACTGCATACTGATCAGTTGGATCACTGTAAAGCAACGAGGCCTAATTGTGTCTTGTGTTATCTGTTCACGTCTTGCTACTAAGTCGCTCCAACGACTGGCAGGGCCTGACCCGGGAAGGCGGACAACAGATGAGAAATCTTCTGGATGCAGAGAGCCTACATCCTCTGTGTGTGTGTGTGTGTGTGTGTGTGTGTGTGTGTGTTTGTGTGTTTGTGTATGTGTGTGGATGTGTGTGTGTATATGTGTGTGTATATGTGTGTGTGGACTGGGTGGCCGAGTGGTAACGCACTTGCGCTCGGAAGCGAGAGGTTGCGAGTTCGACCCTGGGTCAGGGCGTTAGCAATTTTCTCCCCCCTTTCCTAACCTAGGTGGTGGGTTCAAGTGCTAGTCTTTCGGATGAGACGAAAAACCGAGGTCCCTTCGTGTACACTACATTGGGGTGTGCACGTTAAATATCCCACGATTGACAAAAGGGTCTTTCCTGGCAAAATTGTATAGGCATAGATAAAAATGTCCACCAAAATACCCGTGTGACTTGGAATAATAGGCCGTGAAAAGTAGGATATGCGCCGAAATGGCTGCGATCTGCTGGCCGATGTGAAGTGCGTGATGTATTGTGTAAAAAAAAAATTCCATCTCACACGGCATAAATAAATCCCTGCGCCTTGAATATGTGCGCGATATAAATTGCATAAAATAAAAATTGAAAAAAAAATCCCTGCGCTTAGAACTGTACCCACGGAATACGCGCGATATAAGCCTCATATTGATTGATTGATTGCATATATATATTATATATATGTGTGTGTGTGTGTGTATGTGTGTGTGTGTGTGTGTGTGTGTGTGTGTGTGTGTGTGTGTGTGTGTGTGTGTGTGTTTTTGTGTGTGTGTTTATGAGAGAGAGAGAGAGAGAGAGAGAGAGAGAGAGAGAGAGAGAGAGAGAGAGAGAGAGAGAGAGAGCCATCCCCAACCACACACAGACTCTTCCCTTACCCACTTCCCAAATTAAAGCAGACCAATTCCTCAGTCGCGCCCTCTCGAGTTCCAGACAAATAAAGAGTCAAGCAGACAGACAGATGCACCCTCTCGCCCCCACTTCATCATTATCTCGCTCACAAAAATGCAAAGTTTGTTGCTCGCATGCGTCTCCTATATTTCAAGAAAAAATACTACCACCCGGCGCCTAATTTAGAGCAGCGGCAGTATATTTTGATCACCTCGAAGCCATGGCTAAGCCTACATCTCCCTTTCATTGTTTCTTTCTTTAACACAGACACACGGAGTATTGTGATTAAGACATAATTATGCACTGACGTAGACAGGCAGAAGTGCAACACGCAGACACACAGGGACACAGACCCAAACATGAAACCAAAATGTCGCAACAACAACAATACAAATAAAATAAAAAGTAAGCAAAAAGACAAGAAATAAGTGACATGCACTTTGTTCGACAATGAATGCGTGTCGACGTATAACAAAAACAAACGGTGAAAAATAATATATTTAAATGTTTGGGAAATAGCATAATAAATAAATGAATAATTCATTAAAAAAAATTTAAGCTGGTTCAAGTTTATGTGCGCAAGGAAAGGTTAACATAATTCAGGATTGTATGTAGCGCAAGTCACATATCGCAGCTCGAACACCACGAACCAATTAAAACCAAGTCTTGCTGTGGCTCTGGTGTATGTGTGCTTAGTCAAATACGACTATCCAGAACTTCTTTAAACAAGTGTTGCTGGTTTTGTCACATGATGACACTGAACAGGTGTAGGGCACAGACATAGAACTTGCCTTGCCAGCGGCATTGATCCTGTGTTATCTTCTGAGGGAACGTCATTGTCAGTGGCACGTACCGTCCGTCTGTTATTCGATTGTAAGTGTGTGTGTGTGTGTGTGTGTGTGTGTGTGTGTGTGTGTGTGTGTGTGTGTGTGTGTGTGTGTGTGAGTGTGTGTGTGTGTGTGTGTGTGTGTGTGTGTGTGTGTATGTGTGTGTGTGATGTGTGTGTGTGTGTGTGTGTGTGTGTGTGTGTGTGTGTGTGTGTGTGTTCGCTCGTATCTCTCTCTCTCTCTCTCTCTCTCTCTCTCTCTCTCTCTCTCTCTCTCTCTCTCTCTCTCTCTCTCTCTCTCTCTCTCTCCGTATTGGGTTGTGTTGCACAACAAGCCTTGAACAAAAACTACCCACTCCTTAAGTAGAAAATGGGAAAGCGACAGAAAGAAAAAGAAAAGATATAAATTACAAGCCACAAAGTCAAAGCCACTTATTAAGAATCAATAAAACAAAAAATCACGTCACGAAAACTTGAAGACATTTTTCCTGGGACCCGTTTTCTACAAAATGCAACGGTACTAAAGTTACACAGCGGTTGTTTCCTTGTACAGAACAACGCATTCTGCTTCCTGATCGTGTGCAAACGTTTTCTGATGAACACGGGGGAAAAGGAAACAAATCAAAAGTGCCAATAAATGGAATTCAGACAAACATGTATCACAACAGGCGCTTCGGAACTATTTTAGAATTTGCGCAATATAAGTATCCACAATATAATGTTTATTATTAACAGTTATGCAGACAAACGGAAATGCATAAAAGCAAAAGCAATGTACTTGGAACAGTACCGTCCTATTTGTCGCCAGAGTGTATGACTGTAACAGTACCGTCCTGTTTGTCGCCAGAGTGTATGACTGTAACAGTACCGTCCTGTTTGTCGCCAGAGTGTATGACTGTAACAGTACCGTCCTGTTTGTCGCCAGAGTGTATGACAGTACCGTCCTATTTGTCGCCAGAGTGTATGACTAACAGTACCGTCCTGTTTGTCGCCAGAGTGTATGACTGGAACAGTACCGTCCTGTTTGTCGCCAGAGTGTATGACTGTAACAGTACCGTCCTATTTGTCGCCAGAGTGTATGACTGTAACAGTACCGTCCTATTTGTCGCCAGAGTGTATGACTGTAACAGTACCGTCCTATTTGTCGCCAGAGTGTATGACTGTAACAGTACCGTCCTATTTGTCGCCAGAGTGTATGACTGTAACTGTCCTGTTTAATTTGCCCTCCTTCCCATGCAAGCAATCAGTTAAACACGAGAAATACAGAAAATAGGAACTCCTTTATACTTGGACACAGTCTACAAATCTAAATCAAAAAACAAGAAAGGTAGGTTGTTGGAACGTGTGTTATTGACAAAACAATACAACTATTTTTTATTGTATTCTTTTGTCAATAACAAACGTTCCAACAACCTACCTTTCTTGTTTTTTGATTCTGAATTTTGGAACGTTGGCAGTCTCTTTGTTTTCGGATTTATTTAAAAATCTAAAGCCTGGATGTTTTGTGTCGAGATGAAGATATTTTGGCTCATATATATATATATATGATTATATATATGATTTCGCAGATTGACATAGGTGTACGTATCAGTCATAAAATAAATTGTACACAACATTCCGACCATGCACCAACAAGTGGACAGGTTTTAGTCATTTTGTATAATGTAAAATTTAACATAATGAGTTTTTCTGCACCTCATGTAAATGAGAAAGTATGTGTACAAACAGAAAACACACAGATACCATGTTTTTTATCTCTTGTTTATTGTTTATTTATTAACATTTCTAGAAAAGAAAAGAAGAAGAAAGTGGACAGGTTGTATAGTATGGGTGTGGGTCCAAGAGGAAGAATGTTATCACATCAAAAGCCCTCCCTGGATCCATGGTCACTTCAGCTGTTGCTTAACGCGTGAATGAAGGTCTCTTTAAACACAGTGGACGTTCAAACGTTTGGTTGACGGGCGCAGTGGCGTGGTGGTAAGTTCGTGAGGTCGTGAGTTCGAATCCCGGTCGCTGCCGCCTGGTGTGTTAAGACTGGAGATTTTTCCGATCTCCCAGGTCAACTTATGTGCAGACCTGCTAGTGACTTAACCCCCTTCGTGTGTACACGCAAGCACAAGACCAAGTGCGCACGGAAAAGATCCTGTAATCCATGTCAGAGCTCGGTGGGTTATAGAAACACGAAAATACCCAGCATGCCTTCCCCGAAATCGGCGTATGCTGCCTGAATGGCGGGGTAAAAACGGCCATACACGTAAAAATCCACTTGTGCTAAAACCATGAGTGAACGTGGGAGTCTAAGCCCATGAACGAAGAAGAAGAAGAAGTTCATGCAGTAAATGCCATAGATTATATATGCTATAACGTTACGCTTGAAGCGTGCACGATGTACACCATTCTTTCATTTTCAGAATTTCATGACGTCTGCCGTGGTTGCTGAGGCACACGATTTAAGTAGTTTAATATGTCAGTCTTAGCTTGGAAATGATTAAATTCTTGTCGGTGAACTGCACTTGTACATCAAAATCATTTTAGGCTAAGCCGATGAGAGAAGAGTCGTTTTTAAGATTTTGACCTTTCAGGAGCACCAGAATGTCGTTATAGACATTATTTAAAAAAATAATATAATAAGCAGGCATTAATCATCATTGCACAAAATATTAGCCTTTATCAACATTCCATAATAAAATAACATAAAATAGTGTATTGTGTGGTAGTGTACCTGTATGTATTTTATCAAAACAGAAGCACTAATAGTTTGTTTGTTTGTTTGTTTGCTTAACGCCCAGCCGACCACGAAGAGCCATATCAGGGCGGTGCTGCTTTGACATATAACGTGCGCCACACACAAGACAGAAGTCGCAGCACAGGCTTCATGTCTCACCCAGTCACATTATTCTGACACCGGACCAACCAGTCCTAGCACTAACCCCATAATGCCAGACGCCAGGCGGAGCAGCCACTAGATTACCATGACCCGGCCGGGGTTCGAACCCACGACCTCCCGATCACGGGGCGGACGCCTTACCACTAGGCCAACTGTGCCGGTAGCACTAATAGTAACCGAATAACATATAATTTTACAGCAGTGCTATCAATGCACTAATCTGCGAGAGTGACTCATACTCATAGCCCAGGAAAAAAATACTGCCCATTTCGATGTATCAGGCGCAATGATGCTTCTGTGATTGAAAAGAAAGCCAACGATAGTCGGACAGTTTCCGCTCTCTAAGCACTGCTGTACCCAATGGAACATCATTTTAACGGTTGTGCAAGCCTTGCATTGATCAGTGAGAATGATTGATAGTAGTCGCGCAGCATCATCATTTGTAATAAACAGCTTCCCTAATTGGCAACCAAACTTGTCAATGCAGACGCTGTTTTTATATTTAGTCAGGTTTTGACTAAATATTTTAACGTAGAGGGGGGAATCGAGACGAGGGTCGTGGTGTATGTGTGTGTGTGTGTGTGTGTGTGTGTGTGTGTCTGTCTGTCTGTCTGTCTGTGTGTGTGTGTAGAGCGATTCAGACCAAACTACTGGACCGATCTTTATGAAATTTGACATGAGAGTTCCTGGGTATGAAATCCCCGAACGTTTTTTTCATTTTTTTGATAAATGTCTTTGATGACGTCATATCCGGCTTTTCGTGAAAGTTGAGGCGGCACTGTCACGCCCTCATTTTTCAACCAAATTGGTTCAAATTTTGGTCAAGTATTCTTCGACGAAGCCCGGGGTTCGGTATTGCATTTCAGCTTGGTGGCTTAAAAATTAATTAATGACTTTGGTCATTAAAAATCGGAAAATTGTAAAAAAAAATAAAAATTTATAAAACGATCCAAATTTACGTTTATCTTATTCTCCATCATTTGCTGATTCCAAAAACATATAAATATGTTATATTCGGATTAAAAACAAGCTCTGAAAATTAAATATATAAAAATTATTATCAAAATTAAATTGTCCAAATCAATTTAAAAACACTTTCATCTTATTCCTTGTCGGTTCCTGATTCCAAAAACATATAGATATGATATGTTTGGATTAAAAACACGCTCAGAAAGTTAAAACAAAGAGAGGTACAGAAAAGCGTGCTATCCTTCTTAGCGCAACTACTACCCCGCTCTTCTTGTCAATTTCACTGCCTTTGCCATGAGCGGTGGACTGACGATGCTGCGAGTATACGGTCTTGCTGAAAAATGGCAGCTACTTGACTAAATATTGTATTTTCGCCTTACGCGACTTGTTTTGTTTTGTTTTTATGTGTGTGTGTGGGTTTTTTAAGCGCCACGAAGCTAAATCACTGCAATTACAATCATAGGCAACGCATTTTTATCTTCGTTCTTCAAATTCTAACGAATAAGTTCTTTGCAAATCAAACTTATGCAACAATTTAATCTTAAACAGAAAGCTGCACCGACTGGCAACACAACAGTCAAAGCAACCGTCTGTTGTTATGTAATCGCAAAGAAACTCTAACGCTACCAACAAAAGACAGGAAAAACGTGTAAGATTCTATAGGTATCGACATAATGTCAAGCAACATAGACAACATGTTATCCGTAACATGTCACAGGTAACAACACGATAATAGGCACCATTTCATCGCCAAAATGTTGTCTGTAAGATACGTAAAATGTTGTCTGTAAGATACGTAACTCCTTCTTTCTATTTTACACCCAACATAAAAATGATACGAAAGATGGTTTTCATCCCGACATAATGACAGGAAATATTTTACAGGCAACATATATGTTATCTGTTAGCGTGTTCTTACCATTTTACAGGCAACATATACGTAATAGGCAACGTTTTACAGGCAACACGTTACAGGCAACATGTTGTATTATGTAAAACGTTAAAGATAACATGCACTTACCTCCATGCTCGACGCGAGACCATAATTGCTCTTCCGGAGAGGGACAATGGCCATTCTCATCCTCACGTCCAC
Organism: Littorina saxatilis; assembly: GCF_037325665.1. Taxonomy (NCBI): domain Eukaryota; kingdom Metazoa; phylum Mollusca; class Gastropoda; order Littorinimorpha; family Littorinidae; genus Littorina; species Littorina saxatilis. The sequence continues at coordinate 102,014,311 of NC_090246.1, read as the reverse complement.
CATGAGGTGCACTAAACTGTCCACAGCTTCACTTCTCGTAAAGCTTCTGAAATACCACTCTGCCTGCTCTCAATCTTTACATACGATGGTGGCCATTTTGACAGTGTATGTCAGCATTCCTTCTCAGCTGTGTTGACCATCAACAGTTTTCATGTCCCGTTGTCATTTGTTTCATGTCTCAGGTGTTGTTAGTTTTTCCCCATCAACGACACAGGTAAAGAACATTTGTACTCATGTTATATGTTGACAACGCATAATCGTTCTTCTCTTGTCAAGCCTTCATTTCTCCATATTTTTACTGCTTCCATTCAAATTGCTCCCCGTGTTTACATGTTCAGCTCTTTGTTTTATCTTCTTCTTCAAAGACAGTGGTCTCACACGTTGTTATTCACTTCACATGGTGTCAAGGTTACCAGTTCTCCTTCTCTTCAGCGTTTTATGACAATATTCGACCTTTTAACACGTGGAATATTTCCTTCTAAAGCATCGAACGTTTGCACTCATTTCATCTTGATGGGGGGGGGGGGGGGGTTGGCAATGTTTGTCAATGCTTCTTCAGGCTTCCGCAGTAAACGTGCACTGTGTCACGAAATATTCGACCTGCGGATATCCTATTTCATTTCTAGAACAGTCGAATCGAACGTCAGAATTGACTTCAGCTACTCGACGGAAGACACACTGACAAAGGTCATCACTTCTCCGTCTCGGGCAGGCCATCTACTTTATGAGAGTACAGACATGTACTTCTTGGAAAGCTAAATGTCAGATTTTCCGATCAAAGACCTTACCACATAGAAACACTGCATCGTAATATCTTTGCTTCGATATTTTTTACTGTTGTCTGCGTCGCTTAATTTGTTGTTTTGCTTTCTGTTTAAAACATATTTACGACTTTATTTCACTTGACACAGGTTTTCTAGCAATGCTGCAATCACTTAACAAGCTAGCGTCCACCACCAAGTGCTGTATATATGACTACCACCAGACTGCCCGAAGCGCCTCACTCCATGTTTAATGCGATTGTGATATAATCCGATTTCCTCACAATTTTTGCACAGATGTTTCAAAGCGATGACAGCTAAACGTGTGTAATCATCTTACTTGTCGAGCAGCGATCAATTTCGAAATGCTGTCTGTTGTTGTTTCCATCCGCTGTACTTGAAAGTCCAGAGTTTTCCTTTGTTTGAACAAATATCAATTTAGGCCTACTCAGTCTGTTAAACATTTCATTTAGACATTCTGACAGTGGCCCGCGATCACATACTCGCTACCATGCATCATCTGCTGCACGCAAGCCAAAAACCTTCTCGTTCGTTCGTTCGTACAAAGCATTTGTCACGATATAGAATATCTGAAATTTTTTTAAACTTGTTTTTATGTGAAACGTTTTGCACAAGATTGCCTTCTGACACCAAATCAATCAGCGGTCGAGTTGTGGTCAAAAAGCAGAACATTATCATACTCTTGTACGTGTATTAAACTAGAGTAATGAATTGTAAGGCTTTTATGACCTTTAGACATTTCTGTGTGTGCTTACATGTGCAACAACAGATCATTTGTTTCTGATCAATACTGCGTATGACAAAATTGAGCCGCATAAGCATTTGCTTTTATTGTATTCTTTGCAGTAAAAACGGTGTCTGCGTCTGAAGTTTGAATTCACTTCATTTAATGAAAAGTATATCCTTTCCCGCATGTTTGATTAAATAGTCCGCGCACGTGAAGAGATACTCGATCTTACCCGCTTGTTTGATTAAATATCCGTGACGTCCTATCAGCCAAGTTATCACAAAGATCTCTTTACCTGAACGACGATAAATAATATCAATTTTCCCCAAGATTTCTTGCATCTATGTTATTTTCTTTTTTCTTTTCCTAACGTGAACGTAGGAGTTGAAAAAGCTCAGAGAAACTCGTGCCAATCAGCACAGATAGTTGTTGCGAGTTTTTTTCTTTTGTTTGTTTTTATTTTGTTTATTCCACCTCACACAATGGGACATGATTCATAGGATGTAGATATATTGCTCATGATTTGATTTGATTTTGCAAATTTGCTGAAATGAGTAGGCTATAACAATTCCGGCAACTTTTCAGAAAATGTAAGCAGTCCTTGACGTCATCCGCCGTTTGGACAGTTCGGCTGACGTGCTAAACTGACGGCACAGCTTTCAGGGATTTGAAATACGTTTTGACCTTTTTTCAACTGGAAAAGCAGAACAGAATCTGACTTTTTCTGAATGGTAATGATTTTTCATTCAACTAATTCTAAAGAAATCAGGAGAAAAAAACCCACTGTTCTCTACTCTTGTTTCGGTTTTTTGTTCTTCAAAGAAGTATGCTTGGTTAATCTCTGTTGGCCAACATTCACAGCTGTCGTGTATCTTTTCGAGCGGAACACTCTCCTGCAACATTAGACCAAAGCTCTGCACGTGACTCGACCTGTTCTGCAATTAGGTGTATCTGTTGTGCTGTGTTGTCGATGGTTATGTCAATAAACAGTTGTTAAATAAGGAGATACATGGCAGTGTCCGACTACTAGCTCCAAATGTCACGACAGTATTTTTCTTTAAATAATTTTTTTTGTTTTTGTTTAGCGTTTCGTGGAAACTTTTCCGCTGAACAAAAGACATCTTTCTTCAAAGCAACAAAGATGCTAACTGTCACGGAGTCATCTTGAAATAAAGTACTAAATGATTTTCCTTCGTCTTTGTATACGAGGCTGTATTAAAGCATCGGAGAGTGCCACGTCCACGAAATCAGTTTGAGATAAAGAAACCAATTTTCTTCTTTTATGCACATATTCTTCTTTTTCTATTTCTTGTTTTTCTTCTCTGTGTTCTTGTTGTGAAAGCGGGCCATTAAGAATAATAAAATGCACATGAGTAAACACTGCACTTACGCTGAACTCTACTTATCAAAGATCTTTGGAATACGCCCATATTCACGGTCGTGAAACCACGACAAATCTGCACACGACAATTAAACACGGCAAAATACGTCAATATTTTTTACACGTTCAAGGCCAGTCGCTAGACTTGGTCAATTATTATATTTGAAAACATCACGAGAAGGACTTTCATCACGTGCATTCGATGTCAACTTTTTAATTGATACAACTTTTGAAGTTAAAGGTTAGAATTTTAAAAGGCATATCTCGTATTCGACCGTGGCCATAAATCACAACATGAAAGTACTACCTGGTTGAAAGTTCTGAAATATCACATTAAGAATCTGACTGCTATAGAAGGTACAAACAACCTTCCTAGCATTCTGCCTGATTTATGTCGTCATTGAGGTCTGACGTCATTATCACATGACGAATCTGACTGCCACCAAGTACAAACAACCTTCCTAGCATTCTGCCTGATTTATGTCGTCATTGAGGTCTGACGTCATTATCACATGACGAATCTGACTGCCACCAAGTACAAACAACCTTTTCAGCATTCTGTCCGAGTTATGTCGTCATTGAGGTAGATGAGTTTTCTTTTTTTCAGAACTCTGAGGTAAATATGTAGATCACAGTTTGAAACGGTTAAACGAAAGGGTACACACCATCCTGATGCAATAAAAAAAACAAATCCACCTGAGAATGTGTGTATAAGTCACACTGGTCACGAACATCCAATACTCCAATAGCAAAACAGCCTTCTACAAAATAAAACACCGGTACAGATTCTACACAAACAGCTTTAAAACACCGGTACAGATTCTACACCAACAGCTTTAAAACACCGGTACAGATTCTACACCAACAGCTTTAAAACACCGGTACAGATTCTACACAAACAGCTTTAAATATAAAAACACGAGCATATTGATTCAGCAGTTTCATCTTTCAAGGACTCTAAAATCCAAGACAAATCCCACCTCTACCAGGACGAAATAAAATCTATCCCGGAAAATGAAAAAAAAAGCGACGCGCATCGATCCGCAATGAAAGCCAATTGACAGCCTCCCAGATCGGGCGTCATCGATCACACTGAACAAGCCATCCCGCAGTCTCCAGATGTGTGTGGCCATAGAGAGTCCTTCCACCAAAAATGCTTTTTTTGCCACACACCACACAGTGAGAAAACGACGAAATCTGTTAGCTGACCTCGCGGCAATCACAGAGTTGGAGCCGTAGTATAGTTGTTGTGGATTGTAGCGCGTCTAGGATGGAAGCTGCCACTCCACTCGTGCGGTTCCAGATTGGCGAGAAGGTTTGGGGTTGGGGTGGGGGGCGGGGAGTGGGGGAGTCGGAAGGAGAGGGAAGGCGTTGCAAGTTGTCAAGTTCTCGCGCGGCAAAGCAACAGGCTGCTGCAGATACTGTGACTGACACTTCCAGGAAGAGAAAGAGACTGGAGAGAGAGGCAGAGGGAGAGACAGACAGACAGATATACAGACAGACAGACATACAGAGACAAATAAAAATAGTGACTGAGAGAGACAAACAGACTGGCAGAGACAGAGACGGACGGAAAAACGGACAGACGGCAAAGACACACAGACTCAGACAGACAGACTCAGACAGAGAGAGAGAGAGAGAGAGAAACATTGAAACATTGAAACATTGAAACATTGAACTTTATTAGAGAGAGAGAGAGAGAGAGAGAGAGAGAGAGAGAGAGAGAGAGAGAGAGAGAGGTAGAGAGAGAGAGAGAGAGAAAACTCAGAACTCAGAACTCAGAACTTTATTACATAAGGATAAAGGTTTTAGGCTTAGCCTAATCTTCCAACCTGTCCTTGGAACATATACAGAGAATAATTGTAAACAAAAGCAAAGACTGCGCACATACCTCATCAAAGTATTAAACTAATAAAACATCAAAATAATGGTCGAGTATAAACATAAAAAATATTGGACTCACAAAGTCATATAAAACAAAACAAAACACAACAAACGTAAATGTTTTTTAAAATTTCTTAAAAAAGTACAGCAATGTATTGCCGAACAGGGCCATATACAGGCAGCTAAAGTTTCAAGAAGAAGGGGGAGGGGGACGAGGGATTACACATTCAGATTAACTACATATACAATATTTAAAAAAACAAACAAACACTTAAGAGCATTGCATACATTATCCGAGTACGCAATGGAAACTAAACATCAGGGGCAGTTTATAGTGTCATCAAATGTGTGTGCAACTGCCTTTTAAAGGCCTTTAAGGATGCGGATCGTTTGATTTCTATTGGCAAAGAATTCCACAGAGATGATCCTGAAAAAGCTAAGCTGGATTTATAAAGATCTATACGAGGAATTGGAGGAAGTAAATTTTGAGACCCATACCTCTTCGTAACATGTGTAAAATAGGATTGCACATAACTGGGCACATCATCATGAACTAATTTATACATAAAGACAGCCTTATTGTATGCAAGGTGGGTTTTTAGGGGAAGGAAATTAAGGCTGTTTAACTTCATTTCTGTAGACATGTGCGATTCATACAGGATAAGTTTTGCAGCACGACGGTACAAAGAATTGAGTTTCGATAAGTGAACATCACTGCAGCCATCCCACAATGTCGAAGCAAAATTAATATGAGGCATTATATGAGCATGAACGAACATTTTTAATGTTTCAGATTTGGCATAATGTTTGAGTTTTGACAACAAATACAAATTCCTTGATAACACTTTGCAGAGGTTGCTTATGTGTGTTTGCCATTTCATTTCTTCATCGACAGTTACACCAAGTATGCGATGTTCTTTGACAGAGAGAGAAAGAGAGAGAGGTAGAGAGAGAGAGAGAGAGAGAGAGAGAGAGAGAGAGAGAGAGAGGTAGAGAGAGGTAGAGAGAGAGGTAGAGAGAGAGAGAGACAGAGAGAGAAAGAGAGAGACTCGAGAGGTAGAGAGAGAGACAGAGAGAGAGACAGAGAGAGAGACAGGGAGAGAGAGGTAGAGAGAGAGAGACAGAGAGAGAGAGAAAGAGAGAGAGGGAGAGACAGAGAGAGAGAGAGGTAGAGAGAGAGAGAGGTAGAGAGACAGAGAGAAAGAGAGACAGAGAGAGAGAGAGAGAGAGAGAGAGAGAGAGAGAGAGAGAGAAAGAGAGACAGAGGTAGAGAGACAGACAGACAGAGTTGAGTAAGAGAGAGACAGAGACAGAGGTAGAGAGACAGACAGAGGTAGAGAGACAGACAGAAGTAGAGAGAGAGACAGAGGTAGAGAGAGAGAGACAGAGGTAGAGAGAGACAGAGACAGAGACAGAGACAGAGGTAGAGAGAGACAGAGGTAGACAGAGAGAGAGACAGAGCCACAGATGCAAAAAAAAAGAGACAATGAGGCAGAAACAACATCTACTCCCAGGAATCAATTCTTGACAGCCGCGGACTTTACTTACACTGATTCAGGTTCCGGCGGTGACAGCTAAGACAGTTTTCCGGCCCGAATGCCGTGCGGAAAAGTCATGCCAGCTGTTTGCACGCCTTCACCACCTATACTGTACGATGGACTCAGGGATCGTGCCAGACATTTTTTAAATCGGCATTTTTCGGAAAGTACTGCACAGTCAAGTCGGATGCTTGTTATTCCGTTACGTCAGTCGGTCAAACGTCATCACCACCACTGTGATCTCATTATGTTCGTCAGGAAGAACTGATCCGGTCAAACGTCATCACAACCACTGTGATCTCATTATATTCGTCAGGAAGAACTGAGTCGGTCAAACGTAATCACAACCACTGTGATCTCATTATATTCGTCAGGAAGAACTGAGTCGGTCAAACGTCATCACAACCACTGTGATCTCATTATATTCGTCAGGAAGAACTGAGTCGGTCAAACGAAATACACTTGTACTGATGACCAGTCCTTGGGGATCATTTCAGTGTGCCGGTTAATTACCGGACATTGCTAGTGCCAGTTTATCTGGGGCTTCATTATTTTTGTGTTTACCGATAAGAGGATTTTGTTATGTACAGCTTCCAATGACACTGGCAAAAGTGTTAGCCTCAGGTGGTTAAACCCTCTTTGCATTAATCTGCATACTATTATAACGTTACGCTCTTAAGATAATTGCCTATGTCATGTTTTCGAGTTTTGAGAAAAACGCAAAAAGCGATTTTGGTTTCTGAACAATCTGCCAATCTCATTTTAGTTAGAAGTTTCAAACTGCCTATTTCGAGCGGTTGACAGATTGAGATAAAGAACTGACAGCAACATTTTCATTCAGCACAACTGCATGACAACACGACAACACAACAACACAACAACACAACAAAAGCTTGTGCATACCTTCACATTTTCAAAACAAAGCTTTATGTACCCAAACGGAAAAGTGCAATGGTGCAATGGTTTCCGATGGTCTGAGAGTTTATACTCTCTAACACATGACAGGTTGTTCCAGTCATTCTGATAATCATCGCTCATGTCTCTCTGACAGGATGCATAATTACTACGCGGAGTATAGGAAAAGAAGCGGAGCTAAAAGCCGAAATCTATCAAAACAAGAATACAGAGTTATCTCCCATATGTTTTTCGCTAATGTTTCTGACAAAAGACAAAAGTGATTGCAGCATGACCGACTTCGACAGTGATCTCTGTGGGAAGGAGACCGTGATATTTTTGCATCACTCCCAACTGGTTACGGAAAAAGTATCGTCCGCTCCGTAGCCTCACGTATGATCACGTGACAAAGTAGATTATCACGTGACAAAGTTGATTATCACGTGACACTTTTGCCATATTTTGAGTTGTTTGCACAGTAAATACACCCGCGAAAGATAGCTCGCTTGAAACTGTCTTGGGTCACTCTCCTGAAAACTGGTCAGATGTGTGACTTGAGTGCCCAAAAATAAAGTTAGTCAAAATTGAAATATTTTGGTGTGTTTGGTTTGTTTAACATCTCAACTTTCCAACACAAGGTTTTGAAAAGCAAGATAAACTTTTGGAAATGTTGTAATTTAAGATAATGTGTTGAAGGTTGCCTCGTCTCGCGTGAAACACAGGACACCATTAGAGGCACATTTTTACTCTTATCATAAAAAATACAAGTGATTATCATGCAATTTCCAATGAGATACAATAGAAATTGCTTCATAGAAGTACCAGAAGTTTCAAAATATACCATACACTTACATAATGGGGGGATTACTATGAGGACGCCAGATCAACAATTTCCTCATTCACAGAAAACCTTTCCAGCAAGTGATCAGAAATTGCTATCTGCAAAATTGTATGATTTAAAGAATCTCCATGAATACTTAAACAGGACTATGGACATACTTTGAAAAATCTTGGTAATACATGCAGATATTCATCAAATGACACAGAACGTCTCGCGTGTAACCATGGACACCGCAAACAAATACAGACACCAATATCAGTTAACCATGGGTTTATTTCAGTCAAAACGAAACAACTTTTTATTGAAATGTGTGTCTGCCACGTCTGTCAAGAGTTGGGACAGGCAGCACCTCAACTACTTCCTCAAACTTCACAAAAAATATCTCCTCCACAGCAGGCCACACAAACGATGATCAATGTTTCCTAAGTAAACGGACAACCACCCCATACCCATCCAGTGTGTCAATCTGTGGACAGACAAACGAACCTTTCTTAAAATAGAAAAATTAAAAATAGTAACTGAAAAGGTTTACATCATGAATTAAAAATACAAGGAGCAAGTGACACCAATAAACTTGGAAATGTCTACCTCAGAAAAGCAGACAACTGAAGCTCTCCATTCATACCAACTAGGGGTAATTTGGTACCTGAAATACATGTATAAATGTCCATGCCATGGAAAGACTTTGCTAGGAATGTCTGCACAAATCAGTATGGATACAGAAAATTAAAAAAAATGACTGCATGCAAGCAAAGTCATTCCAGTATAATAAGATTAAGATTAATGAAAAACATGTTAAAACAATTATTTACAGTAGAAACGTACCGGTCTCTCTGATCTGCTCCTGGATCAGCATTGACTGGACTGGCAGAAAGGATAGGAGCATTAGCAGCATCCTGGCATCTGAAAAAAAAGTATGCAACAGTTGGAGTCAGATATTTTAATTGCTACCACAGCTTTACATCGCACATTGAGGTACATAACAGTGCATGTTACAACCGTCAAGATCCCAAGATACACACATTGGAAATCAGAGTGGTTCTGTCCTGAACACATCCTCGTAACACAAAGAAACAACAAGTCGCGTAAGGCGAAACTACTACATTTAGTCAAGCTGTGGAACTCACAGAATGAAACTGAACGCACTGCATTTTTTAACAATGACCGCAGTGAAACTGACGAGCCTGTTTAGGGCGGTAGTGGTTTCGCTGTGCTGCATAGCACACTTTTCTGTGCCTCTCTTCGTTTGAACTTTCTGAGCGTGTTTTTAATCCAAACATATCATATCTATATGTTTTTGGAATCAGGAACCGACAAGGAATAAGATGGAATTGTTTTTAAATCGATTTCCGAAATTTAATTTTAATCATAATGTTTATATTTTTAATTTTCAGAGCTTGTTTTTAATCCGAATATAACATATTTATATGTTTTTGGATCAGAAAATGATGAAGAATAAAATGAACGTAGTTTTGGATCGTTTTATAAAAAATAAAATTTTAATTACAATTCAGATTTTTAATGACCAAAGTCATTAATCAATTTTTAAGCCTCCAAGCTGAAATGCAACACAAAGTCCGGCCTTCGTCGAAGATTGCTTTGCCAAAATTTCAATCAATTTGATTGAAAAATGAGGGTGTGACAGTGCCGCTTCAACTTTTACAAAAAGCCGGATATGACATCATCAAAGACATTTATCCAAAAAAAGAAAAAAAAACATCTGGGGATATCATGCCCAGGAACTCTCATGTAAAATTTCATAAAGATCGGTCCAGTGGTTTACTCTGAATCGCTCTACACACACACACGCACAGACACACACACACCTATACACCACAACCCTCGTCTCGATTCCCCCTCTATGTTAAAAAATTTAGTCAAAACTTGACTAAATGTAAAAATGACTACACGCTGTGTAAAATCTGCTCCAGTGCAAATGAAAATGCCAGTATCTGTCATAATTTCTGCCCCGCACGCATCGCTGACACCGCATGCGGAAAGCAGCAATGGCGTCTGCTATACGAACGAGACAGCTCTGGCTATGATGAGAGATTCAAACGTTATTTCTTGAGATTCTCAACAAAACAAATGAACCTGAACCACATGATCTAATCTTCATTTAAAAAAATAGAAAATAAACTAACAAGAGGCGCAAAACAATCATAAAAAACGAAAACTTCTTTTCACGTTGGACTGTACCTAGATCTACTCTACCCATGAATTTGCCACTTGGTTGCGTTTTTCTGACAGAAAGGCATTTTTTTTCGAATTCAGTTTGTAAACATGACAAAATCATATTAGTGGTTTAAGTTCTACACGCAAAATAGTAAAAATAGAGCCGTCGTAAAGCTCAAACTTACCTCAAAGGTTGTGATCACATGTACCGTCTCGCACGTCTGTCGTCAACTTTGGCGCGGACACCGCAACAACAAAGTTTTCCTGCGTCTAACCGCGTGCTCGATTGTACGAAAACACGTTTGCACCGTGTAACCCCCACAGGGACTCCCTTATATTCATGCGCGAATGGGTTGAAAGATCGCAAGTTTGCCAGAAAATAGTTCTGCAATGTGCTCACACGTATCGCAAATTTTCGGACACCACTTGCAGATCTATCAGAACATCTCATTAAACTTGCTTTACAGACTCAACTTGAATCTCATTCAATCGCGATTAACGACATCGAATATTTTACTATGTCAGAGTAGAATTATCCATCCCCTGAAACAGTATGCACAAGTTATGTTTGGGCATGGCGTTGAAGCTAAAAATAGGACACCAGGCGTGACGTGCGAGACGATTGTTTCTACATGGTCAAATGCAACCAAGTTATTATCAAAAGATCGTTTGGGCGCATCGGGCGGGTGAAATCAAATTCATACACAGGAATTTGCAACAATTGTAGAAAAATGTGTTATCAAATGGGTAAATTTGAGGCATGTGTATGTGCAGAGATAGCATGTCACACTTTCGAATGGAAAAAAGTGGCGATTTCAGAGCTTCTGCAGTGCAAAGCAAATCACAGAATTTACAAACGCTTTAGTTCTTGTTCACACTGTTGCTCCAAATAACACTGAAGACAACAAAACACATAAAAATAAAGGAAAGTAATTATGTTGTTGTTTATTTAAATGTTTTTGTACGCTGTCCCGACTGACCAGTTTCCAGGAGAGTGACCCCCTTACATAACAATTCCTTTGTAATGTATGTGTGTGTGTGTGTGTGTGTGTCTCCTTGATTAAATTACCACAATTGCCTAAAATCCACTCACTTCTCTTATATATATATATATGAGCATTTTCCTAAAGAAAACCCCACAAGATTAAGAAAGAATGAATGAACAGAAGAAAAAGGACATGTAAAACCTCTTGACTGATTTTTGGGGGGATCGAGTTTAAAAACAATCAGTTACACAAATTACAGATCAACAGTGACACGTCACTCAAGCCCTCAAGCCCGCCGCTAATACGTAAGCTTAACCGCTCTCAGTCAATGAAGGAACAATCATTTTAACACCACTCGCCAAATAAACCCAGAAATCGTGACTTAGTTCTATCAAAGCGTCGCAAAAAAATCAACAATTTTGCAGCAACACAGCCTTAAGTGCAAAGCCGTTTGTTCCAGAGTATAATTCGTGCGAAAGATCAGTGATTGCTGACGATAAAAACCTCTCACGTGTTTCGCTCAGGTTCCGTGCCTCTAAGCGATGACGTTCAATTATTTACCGAAGCGCACGTGCACAATAGGAAATCAATGACACGCGCCAGCCGACTGTGCAAGAAGAATAATACGAGCGTGGCCGTGGGGGTGATGGTACAGCTATTACATACCCTCTGAATGATACATTCTCTGACAGTACAATGTGTGCTTTTACACCAGCCGGCGGGTCATCACAATGTGTGCCTTTACACCAGCCGGCAGGTCATCACAATTTGTGCCTTTACACCAGCCGGCAGGTCATCACAATGTGTGCCTTTACACCAGCCGGCAGGTCATCACAATGTGTGCCTTTACACCAGCCGGCAGGTCATCACAATTTGTGCCTTTACACCAGCCGGCAGGTCATCACAATTTGTGCCTTTACACCAGCCGGCAGGTCATCACAATTTGTGCCTTTACACCAGCCGGCAGGTCATCACAATTTGTGCCTTTACACCAGCCGGCAGGTCATCACAATGTGTGCCTTTACACCAGCCGGCAGGTCATCACAATGTGTGCCTTTACACCAGCCGGCAGGTCATCACAATGTGTGCCTTTACACCAGCCGGCAGGTCATCACAATGTGTGCCTTTACACCAGCCGGCAGGTCATCACAATGTGTGCCTTTACACCAGCCGGCAGGTCATCACAAGGTGTGCCTTTACACCAGCCGGCAGGTCATCACAATGTGTGCCTTTACACCAGCCGGCAGGTCATCACAAGGTGTGTCTTTACACCAGCCGGCAGGTCATCACAATGTGTGCCTTTACACCAGCCGGCAGGTCATCACAATGTGTGCCTTTACACCAGCCGGCGGGTCATCACAATTTGTGCCTTTACACCAGCCGGCAGGTCATCACAAGGTGTGTCTTTACACCAGCCGGCAGGTCATCACAATGTGTGCCTTTACACCAGCCGGCAGGTCATCACAAGGTGTGTCTTTACACCAGCCGGCAGGTCATCACAATGTGTGCCTTTACACCAGCCGGCAGGTCATCACAATGTGTGCCTTTACACCAGCCGGCGGGTCATCACAATTTGTGCCTTTACACCAGCCGGCAGGTCATCACAATTTGTGCCTTTACACCAGCCGGCAGGTCATCACAATTTGTGCCTTTACACCAGCCGGCAGGTCATCACAATTTGTGCCTTTACACCAGCCGGCGGGTCATCACAATGTGTGCTTTTACACCAGCCGGCGGGTCATCACAATTTGTTTGTGTACACTTCCTGCTATGTACTTTGATCCATATTCTGTAATTGTTCAAGTTTTTTGTGTATAGCTTTTTCCCCCTATCTGTCTAAGTATGGACAAATTCATGACTCCGCCACACACACACACACACACACACACACACACACACACACACACACACACACACACACACACACACACACACACACACACACACACCCTCTCCCCAGCCTCCCCCTCACCCCCCTTGTTTTTATGAGGTACGTCTTGCTCTTGGTAGCTTGGTTGCACTTTTCCACCCTAACCTTGCTGTAGTTGCACCAGTAGGTTCAAGTACCTGTGCTAAAGCCACATAACTGGGGCATTCTGAAATACGTTAGAAGCTTTCTCCTCGTTCAATTACAGACAAACATTACTTCACTTCAGCTTACCAGGACTTTTAATGATACTATTTTCATGCACTTCCGGTTGTCAGTGGTGGAAGTAGATTTTGTGTGTGTGCACGAGTTGACAATCTAAATGTTCAGTGGTTACAAATGGAGGAGGAGGGGGGGGGAGGGGAGGTATAAAGATGCTTTTTAATTTTGACACATACTTGGTCAAATAATCGGGACTAACCTGGTCCTATCGCTCACATAAATACAATAAAAACAATAACAAGACAATAACAAGGCTGTTGCATAATGTAACATTGTTATGCAGGCATGCATCACGAGCAAGAGTTTAAGACGCAACTGGAGCAAGGAGAGGGGGTGGGGGTGGAAGGATGGAAGAAACGGGTAATAAATGGGGGGGGGGGGGGGAGGAGGGAATGTTCATGCATTGGATTTTGATCTGTTACCCAAATCACTCATAACGGGAAATGGGGAGGGGGCGTCTTGTCCCTTTCATCTGTGCTGGCACCAGTGAATGATTCAGCCGAATGGCCCTGTCATTTGTCACCCAGGATTTCGGTGGAAGCTTCCCAAAACAACTCTTCCTCAACGCACATGCATGTGCACGCTATAAAACGTCAATCATGATCGTGTGAAGTGTGTGTGTGTGTGTGTGTGTGTGTGTGTGTGTGTGTGTGTGTGTGTGTGTGTGTGCGTGTGTGTGTGTGTGTGTGTGAGTGTGTGTGTGTGTGTGTGTGTGTGTGAGTGTGTGCGTGTGTGTTGGCTGCCTTTTGGAAAAGGCTAAACGTACACAGTTTAGCACACGCGTGACCCGCACACAAAAGACAACAACTTGTTTTTATGTCAAACAGTGGTTCCACCTCAAAACTGGGGTTTCAATGTTAAATGTTGCATCTGGCTCTAGATTGTATCTTTAATGAGTGCATAACGTGACCATAAATGTTCATCTGCTAAACGAAACGAAAAATGCAAACTGGGCCAAGCGTATCTCAGGTTTAATCAGTTCTTCGATCTTTGAGGTTTGGTCTTAGTGCCAGACCACATGAGTGTCAAAATACACGTCTCCTCCACTGAAAAAAATCACGCTCCTGAATCCGATTTCACTGGACAGATTATGCGCGCATTCGGTGCAGGACTGACAGAAAGACTCTACGCAGACAAAGTACTTCCGCGTTGAATGATTGAGTGTTTGGCACTTTTTATGTCAATTGATTTCTATTTTGAAGCGCAAAACGAAAACTCTTTTAAAATGACAAATGAAAAAGAACAAGTGCGACACTATTCCATTGTAATGAGGGTTTCGGTATTGAGTAAATAACGAACATATTCGAGAGATCGAAATTCAGAGAGAAAAGGAAAAGGAAAAAAAAGAAAAAAAGTTTTGCCTGAGACCGACAGAAAGGTTTTTTTTAATGTACCAGTGAATTTCGTACGTTCGACTATTTTTTGTGTAGTCTGAATTCGGGCAATGTCGCGCTGTTATTGTTTATCTAGTTTGAAAAGTGAAACTGTTCATAAATGCATATGTTAACTTCCAAACTTAAACAAATAGCCTCGAACTTGGTTTTCTTCTTGCAGAGGTTTTATGCGCTCGTGCTTTTAACACTCAGATATGTGTGTTGAAACCTGTTACCCGAGTGATTTTTAAAGGCCAGTGCTAGAAACAGCTTCTACAAAGGTACCTGTCTGCGACCTGCGAACGCACATCACCACATACCTGTCTAGGCTTTCACATGAGATAAGACCTATCTTTCCCCTGGACACATGAGATAAGACCTATCTTTCCCCTGGACACATGAGATAAGACCTATCTTTCCCCTGGACACATGAGATAAGACCTATCTTTCCCCTGGACACATACCAATCTGGCTGGCATCACTCTGTGCAGACTGGGATTTTTGTTATAACTAAATTTCGTTAATGACACCAGTGTCAATCAATATTGTCAGAATAGGACTCCCCCGAAAGCGGCTAAATGGTGGGGTAAAAACGGTCATACACGTAAAAACCGGGGGAGTTTCAGCCCATGAACGAAGAAGAAGAATGTCAGACTATGACCACTCTACACAGGAAGCAGCCAGGCTATTGCATTCTGGTATCTGTCCAAGTACAGGCATGGCCTCGCCTCATGCATGTACAAGCTTGGGTCGATCTGAGATAGTAAGCCGAACAGTTGGTTTAAACTGTTTTATTCAACGTTTGTGGATCATTTACAAAAAACACGCATATTGAGTAAACAACAACAAGCATAATGCTTATAGTGGTGTTTACAGTTTTCTAGAAAATTACATATAAATGGCGGCTATTGTACAGTTTAAATGAAAAGCAAGCAAACATGAAAAGAAAATTGAATGAAAATTGTACATCAGAACAAAAATCCGTTTAAGAATACATATATAATATTTATGGTATTAGCGAGTAAGAGATAGAGAGGGAGAGAGGGAGGGAGAGAGGGAGGGAGGGAGGGGGAGAGTGAGAGAGAGGGGGGGGAGAGAGAGAGAGAGAAAGAGATAGGGAGAGAGATAGAGAGAGATAGAGAGAGAGAGTGAGAGAGAGAGAGAGAGAGAGAGAGAGAGAGAGAGAGAGAGAGAGAGAGAGAGAGAGAGAGAGAGAGACAAGTAGACGTATCGATTTTGCTTTCACTTTACATGTTTATCTGTTCGAAACGGCCGGACTGTCCAATAAATTCCTGTACCGTTAAAAAGATTTTTTTGTTGAGCCGAACAGTTCTCACGGGAATGACTTCACGCGCCTTTTACCTCTAACGCTGCATGGACCCATCCGCCAGATATTCTTCTGAGCTGCAGTTTCGCTGAGCGGAACTATCTTGATGGCACAGCAGTGTCTGTAAATTCACTGCCAGGAAAATCAATCTGAAGTTTGCAGAATGTTGTTCAGCTTCCTCTGCTTTGCTAACCAGCTTTTGGAGCTTTTTGTGGTTCTTTCTCTTTCCTCGTGTCATATAGGCCTATCTGTACACACCTTACATGCTTCTTTTCGCGAACATTGAATCCGTTGCTTTATATAGGCTATTCTGCTATTCTACGCAGACAGAACATGCTCAACTGATTGAGGAAGGCCTTATTCGAAAAGGCTACTATAGCATATCTTGCATAAATCTGTCTGCTTGTCTGCCTGTCTGTCTGTCTCTCTCCCCTCCCCCCTCTGTCTCTCTCCCACCTCTCTCTTTCTCTCTCTCTCTCTCTCTCTCTCTCTCTCTCTCTCTCTCTCTCTCTCTCTCTCTCTCTCTCTCTCTCTCTCTCTCTCTCTCTCTCTCTCTCTCTCTCTCTCTCTCTCTCTCTCTCCCCCCTCTCTTTCTTTCGCTTACCTCCATTTTTTCGTTGCTTGGATGAAGTCGAATCCTTTACTTCTACGTGCAATGTTTTATCCGTTTAGCTTTATTCAGATACTATTTATCATAAGGCAGAAGATCGTTACGTCATCTTGTAGCCACATTAAACATGAAACCTTTACTGTGATTCATGCGTCTTATGATCTATCAGCAAGCCTTGAATATAAAGCTCTTTAAAACGTCATGCACAACGACAACAAAACTGAACAAGTCGAGAGACTGTTTATAAAAGACAAACACGATTTTTTCAACTACAACGTGAAAAATAATTACCGTCGACAATAAAGGCGGAATGGGCGTTGCAAAGTCTGTTCGCAAAAGCTTCATTTTTCCCGTCATGCCTTAATAGAATTTCAGCTATTTGTTTGTTTGCTTAACGCCCAGCCGACCACGAAGGGCCATATCAGGGCGGTGCTGCTTTGACATATAACGTGCGCCACACACAAGACAGAAGTCGCAGCACAGGCTTCATGTCTCACCCAGTCACATTATTCTGACACCGGACCAACCAGTCCTAGCACTAACCCCATAATGCCAGACGCCAGGTGGAGCAGCCACTAGATTGCCAATTTTAAAGTCTTAGGTATGACCCGGCCGGGGTTCGAACCCACGACCTCCCGATCACGGGGCGGACGCCTTACCACTAGGCCAACCGTGCCGATAGCTATCAATATTTGGCTGGTTGTTTATGGTTACATAAAACAGTGTCACATTCATCGTGGCTCGACGGCCTCAAATTTTTTGTCTCAGATGCGTCCTGACCTCTGCAGCTGTTACACAGTCACACACGCGTGCAGTGGAAGCCCTCCCCACCCCACCCCACCCTTGCAAATGCTCAACAAATATTAGAAAATCAGGTTTTGAAACGAAAGTATTCTTAAAATAGAGGTAAATTGACAGAGGTTTTGAATAGAAAATATGAATTAGCAAGGTCTGAAGGGGGGGGGGGAGTTTTAAATGGGGGGGGGGGGGGTAAATGGGGATCCCACTTTATATAACGGTGCTTCGGCTTGTGTTATTCCAAGTACAGTTCTTACTTTAAAGAGACATTTCTGGTTGCTGAAAACGGCTTCTTTGTTGGGGAAATGATATCTTGCAAAATATGATCGATTTATCTTGGGACATGTCGACTCCTGCTAGTAAAAAATAAAGAGCATTCAATCGTCCAGAGAGAGTGTGAGGAACAGAGAGAGAGAGAGAGAGAGAGAGAGAGGGGGGTGGTGTGGGGGGGGGGGAGAGGGGGGAAGACTGCGAGCACTAGAACTCATTGTCGGATAATTCAGGTTAAAGTAGATTCGGCAGAAGAAGAATGGTACAGCGGGTAACTCTGAACTCATCTTTTGCTACTGCAATGCAAAAGTATAAAGATTTTAGACAAGTTAACTTAAGGGTTTTTTAAGTACGAAAAAGAAATTAAAAAATAAAGAAAAACGACTCCGAAGCCCGTCCCATTTTTGTCAAGATTTGTTACTGCGTCTTCAGCGAAACGTTCCCTGTGATACAACTTGTCTCCTACTGGGACAACGTATCAAGCAACCAGCACCGTCTAGCGGAGAAAACACATTAGCAACAATCAATTTAAATGTCAAACTGTAACTTGAGTTTTGTCTTCCTAATAATAATGTTGCATGGCAAAGAAAAAAGTCTATAATACTGAATACAAATGGGTCAAAATCTCGGGTCGTGATGCTCTCTCTCCATATCCCTACAGTTCTTCCCAACAAATTAGATATGTAGATCAATGCATCCGTTACATTTGATGTGAAAAAATACCAAGGATCTGTCGCAATTGCTAATGTGACTTGGGTCGGGTTGCGCCATTACTCGTGTTACTGTTATGACCAAGTTCAAGGCTGTCGGCTTTCTAATCTCCGGAGAAAAATAACACCATCACTTTAACATCAGGGCAAGAAAGAAAGAAAAACGAAGGAAAGAAGGAAGAAAGAAAGAAAGAATGAGAGAAAAAAACAGAACAAGAAGAAAGAAAGAAAGAAATAAAATCAAAAAAGGAAAAAAGGAAGCAAGGAAAAACAGAAAAGAAAGAAAGATAGGAAGACGTAGCCGAGAGACCTCGACCTCCTGTCATCCAAAAACAAACACAGATAGAAGCCGAACAACATCTGACATCACAGCACGCTGCCACTTTCACACTCCTTGGTAACATTTAGACGACACGCTGCCACTTTCACACTCCTTGGTAACATTTAGACGACACGCTGCCACTTTCACACTCCTTTGCTAACATTTAGACGACACGCTGCCACTTTCACACTCCTTTGCTAACATTTAGACGACACGCTGCCACTTTCACACTCCTTTGCTAACATTTAGACGACACGCTGCCACTTTCACACTCCTTTGCTAACATTTAGACGACACGCTGCCACTTTCACACTCCTTTGCTAACATTTAGACGACACGCTTGCGCATAAGTCATAAAACGTTAATTTACAAGACAGAAAGAACAAGTCGCGTAAGGCGAAAATACAATATTTAGTCAAGTAGCTGTCGAACTCACAGAATGAAACTGAACGCAACGCAACGCAGCAAGACCGTATACTCGTAGCATCGTCACTCCACCGCCCGTGGCAAAGGCAGTTCCCGTGGAATTGACAAGAAGAGCGGGGTATTCGTTGCGCTGAGAAGGATAGCACGCTTTTCTGTACCTCTCTTCGTTTTAACTTTCTGAGCGTGTTTTTAATCCAAACATATCATATCTATATTTTTTGGAATCAGAAACCGACAAGGAATAAGATGAAAGTGTTTTTAAATTGATTTCGAAAAAAAATTTGATAATAATTTTTATATATTTAATTTTCAGAGCTTGTTTTTAATCCGAATATAACATATTTATATGTTTTTGGAATCAGCAAATGATGGAGAATAAGATGAACGTAAATTTGGATCGTTTTATAAATTTTTATTTTTTTTTACAATTTTCCGATTTTTAATGACCAAAGTCATTAATTAATTTTTAAGCCACCAAGCTGAAATGCAATACCGAATCCCGGGCTTCGTCGAAGATTACTTGACCAAAATTTCAACCAATTTGGTTGAAAAATGAGGGCGTGACAGTGCCGCCTCAACTTTCACGAAAAGCCGGATATGACGTCATTAAAGACATTTATCAAAAAAATGAAAAAAACGTTCGGGGATTTCATACCCAGGAACTCTCATGTCAAATTTCATAAAGATCGGTCCAGTAGTTTAGTCTGAATCGCTCTACACACACACACACACACACGCACACACGCACGCACACACGCACATACACCACGACCCTCGTTTCGATTCCCCCTCGATGTTAAAATATTTAGTCAAAACTTGACTAAATACAAAAAGGGAGAGAGAGAGAGAGAGAGAGAGAGAGAGAGAGAGAGAGAGAGAGAGAGAGAGAGAGAGAGAAAGAGAGAGAGAGAGAGAGACGCTTAAAGCTTTGATGGGTTGCTGTCATTAGCTAATAAAAGCCTTATAGACTAGGTAAAAACAACAATGTCTGCATCATTCATAAAAATTGGAAACAGCCTATAAAAGGTAGACGGACAAACAGACAAAAACAAACAAACGCACAACAACAAAAAGCATAGTACGCAAATTTGTGAGAAAAAACGACCACTGATAAACAAACAGTTCTAAGGCAAAGGATAAAACACAGGGTCTAATATTCATACAAAGAATTAATCGTATCGTTCAACCTCCACAGTCTAGCAGAATTTAAAAATATTGAAAATATACAATTTGGGGAACAACAACAACAACAACAACAACAACAACAACTAAGCACTTGAAATAGCATGCGAGTCAAGCTCAGAGTTAATAACGTCATTTCCGGTCACTGCTCAGCTTCCGCACAAACCGACCATTCAGAGATATATAACAGGAACCACGATCAAATGTCTTTCCTTCCGCTGATACATTCGCTTCAGTAATTAATCCACTAACATTTAATGACCAATCTACAAGGCTACAGAAAAGCAACATTGTAAAAGCCAGCTTATTTCTACGTCCATCCAGGGCGTGCTTATCTTGTGGAAAACACAAACCCGTCTTAGTAATGTAAGTAACCACATTGCAAACATAAGTGCGGTGCGAGTTTGGATATTGTGCAAGTTGTTTTAATCCACTGAATAGTTTTTTTTAGCTGAAAGGGCACCGAACCTCAGAAGTTTACGTAAACCTGCTTTCCCTTACCCCCCCCCCCCCCTCCCGATCCCCTTTAGTTTTCATTTACCTCTACCTAACACCCCCCCTCCCCCCCTCCCCCCCCCCCAACCCCTCAAACTTCTTCCCCTTCCCCATGGCCTCGCCTCCATTTACACACGTTGCTGTTGAGGAAGCTTACGAGTCATACCATACTTGCGTAAATCAATATGTATTATTCCTTGCCCCGTCCAGTCAAATGTCTTGCTTGAAAGCTTACAAATAAGTGGTATATGCGGCATAATTGTAGAACGGCATAAGCATTCACTAATAACTGGCCAGCAAATACACTTTATGGTCAATCTTCATTCAATGAGGCTTGAAGCAAAACCTACGGACAACGACCCAGGATCACATATGGACTGGAGGAGGAGTGCGATGGCGAAACGGAAGGGAGGTGGGGGTGGCGGGGGGGGGGGGGAGGGGTGGTTAGGAGTGGTTGGACGGAAGGATAGGTATGGTTTGCCATTGTTTGGAAAGGTCGGAGGTAGTTTTATAAGAGCTTGAAAGGACGTCTTCTTCGTCACGGTACGGTCACAAACAGCAGGTCCGCTTGACAGAACCTTGCATCAAAGAAATTAGCTGGATCCAAACTCATAACCAGTTGCTTTTACTGCAGTCACTGGCGTAAGAAAGACTGTACTCGGCGAATATACGATCAACTAATATCAAATGGTCATGAATATGGATAAAATCATGCTGCTTGTTTTTAATTAGTGATACCCAAATAAAAAGGTAACAAGATGTTATTCGACCATGTTTCACAACGGTATCTGATGAACACACCCTTTTTATTAGCCTTAACGTGCGTCAATAATCCTCTATGTTGTTCAAGTATATAAGTAAAATGTGACGAAAACAACCACAGTACAGAGTACGTTGCTAAAATCGTCTTTCTACCAGCGACTTTCCTTGACCTTTTACGACTGTTTCCCTTGCATGGTTATTAAAAACATCTTCCTGTTCATTTCTTGGCTTCAGCTACACAGACGTTTCTGGATATTTCCAGTATCAGGCGATCACAAGACGTATATCTGGAAATCTGTTCTCGTCTTTTCTCCCCCAAAATAGTAAACCTTATTTCTGAACATGTGCCCTTGTTTGATTTTGTTCTTCCATCTTTCCCCTTTCCTCCCCTTTTTCATCTCCTTCTACTTACTAATCAACCTCCTCGGAGATCCTGTTCCAGCTAACCCGTTCGCTTTTTTCTGTTTCTTTTTCTTTTTTCTTCTTGCTAATTAACCGCCTCGGGATCACAAACCCACAGAGACCGGTTCCAGAGCGTCGTCTGAATGTTGGACGCTTTTTAAACATGCATTCCTACTCGTGTAAACGATTGTTAGCACCCTCTCAGATCTGCCCAGGCTATCACACGTGAGAAGAGCATCATGCAACGTGGACGTGGAACTGTTGGTTTTTTTTCTTCTTCATTTGCGTTCTTGGGATAAAACTCTCACGTATAGTCAGGATTTTTGGCACAAGGGGCCGGGGTTTTGCGTGTTTTTCCTCGCCATTTAGGCAGCCATACTCCGTTTTCGGGGGATGCATGCTTGGTTTGTTCGTGTTGTATGAAACACCAAACTCTTACATGGATTACAGGATCTTTTCCGTTAGCCTGGCAAACTATTGTCTTCAAAAAAGCACCTCTAGAATTGATTTGGGGGCATTTGTGAAGGGTATCAGGTGGCCTCACCAGCCAGGAAATTTCATTATTCCTGGACAGTGTACCATAGCACATTGATACAGTTGTATCGGATTTTTTTTCCCTCGGAGATTATTTTCTTTCCTCAAAAAAAAATCATCAGGTTGCCTCCGGAATTCGCGGATCCGAGGATCCCCAGCCTGTTTCGTCCATACTTTGTCTCTGCAGGGGAAGCAGTCACGCTATATATAATAGCCCTATATTGCAAGCGTGTGTCGGAGGTCGGAAGCAGTTTCGAGCTTTTGTCGCGTCGAGCTTTTGTCCGTTCGACTGTTGTCGTTGGAGCTAATATGTCATGTACCCCATGTGTTTAGAACTCCCACATAGCATACTACTTCTAACCTGCCCCCAATATAGCCTGCCCATTATTGGACCTAAGACGACGTTAAACTCAACCGGGCAGTCAGTCAGTCAAGCGTGAGTTTAAAGTTGAAGGATCACGATGATGTTACTCATGTGATGAAGTAGGTGAAGGTTTACTTGGGCAGGACGTGTATCTTGGCACAGTCCTTGCCGTGTGCAACATTCGGCTGACTTTCTCAGATCTAGTCCGAGTTTGACATGGGATACGGCCATCCCTCCATTCATACACACACCACAACACAGGTATGTGTCCACATGGAGGATGGTCTTATCTCATTTAGACACACACCACAACACAGGTATGTGTCCACATTGAGGATGGTCTTATCTCATTTAGACACACACCACAACACAGGTATGTGTCCACATGGAGGATGGTCTTATCTCATTTAGACACACACCACAACACAGGTATGTGTCCACATGGAGGATGGTCTTATCTCATTTAGACACACACCACAACACAGGTATGTGTCCACATGGAGGATGGTCTTATCTCCTCTAGACACACACAACAACACAGGTATGTGTCCAAATGGAGGATGGTCTTATCTCATTTAAAAACCTCCAAACATATGTGGTGCCGGTGTAACACGAGAAAATTACTCCCACGAGATTTTTACTCCGGAGTAAAAATTTCGTACGAAAATTGTACTCCCTTCACGAAAAACTTACTCCCCCATAACACGAGAAAATTACTCCCCACGACAGGTGTGTTCCGAGTCACATTTCGGTCGAAAATGTTACTCCCCTGACGAATAAATAACGAATAAAAAATAAAATTATTCCACCCTAACACGAGCAATTTACTGCCCACGCCAGGTGTACGCAACTTTTACTCCCCTGTCCCCTGTTTGTCTTGGTGGTGGAAGGGGTGGAGGGAGGGTAGCGCGACATTTGTTTGCGCGAGATCACGTATTGGCATTATCCCTTCGCCCGCATCTCATTTTCGCGTACGAGATTTTTACTGGAAATACAAAAATTGGGGAGTCAAAATTTCGTGGAGGGAGTAATTTTTTCGTGCCTTGGGGAGTTCTTTTCTCGTACGAAAGGTGTACTCGGAGTAAGAATTTCGTACGAAATTTTTACTCCGGAGTAAATATTTCGTGGAGTAAGAATTTCGTGTTACACCGGTAAACATGATCGCGTATGCGAGAAGAAGTGGTCATTTTAAGGATCTCCAAAGTCATACAATGCAGCCCTCGGCAAAAACAAATTCATCACCTCTTTCCATGATGGATGCACTGCACTGGCATAGACTGGGTGCAGCTGCAAATAAATCGAAGAGTGAGAAAGAATTCACTCTCTGTCGCGTCCGCTGTCAAATTGGATCAATCTTGTCTCCGAGCAGGAACACCGAGAGACATCACATTCTGGATATCGGCAAAACATTCCTTTCCCTCGTTGCTAAGGCGATTGTGGGAACAGGCCTCTACAATCCGAAGCACGATTGCAGGAACACCAAAAACTAAAAGTTCTAGTCTCGCCAGGACTTGGCAATAACGTTCCATGATAGTCTCGGCTAGGCCTCGACAGAAAAAAGGTCCCTGCGGAAAGGGCCTTGGTGTGTAGGTATCCCCTTTTCTACAATCAGAAACACGGTTGCAAGAGCACCAAGAAACATATTATCAGCTGGATGTTGGCAAAAACATTGGTTCGTTTGTTGCTCAAGGGGGTGTGGGGAAGGTATCGACGAACATGTGTCCACTATTCTGCAATTAGGAGCACAGTTAAGAACATCAAGAGACATTACAAGCTTAGTTCCATGAACTCCAAGAGACATCACATGGTTTCGGCGAAAGCTTAGTTGCATGAACTCCAAGAGTCATCACATGGTTTCGGCGAAAGCTTAGTTGCATGAACTCCAAGAGTCATCACATGGTTTCGGCGAAAGCTTAGCTGCATGAACACCAAGAGACATCACATGGTTTCGGCGAAAGCTTAGCTGCATGAACACCAAGAGACATCACATGGTTTCGGCGAAAGCTTAGTTCCATTAACTCCAAGAGACATCACATGGTTTCGGCGAAAGCTTAGCTGCATTAACTCCAAGAGACATCACATGGTTTCGGCGAAAGCTTAGCTGCATTAACTCCAAGAGACATCACATGGTTTCGGCGAAAGCTTAGCTGCATTAACTCCAAGAGACATCACATGGTTTCGGCGAAAGCTTAGTTGCATGAACTCCAAGAGTCATCACATGGTTTCGGCGAAAGCTTAGCTGCATGAACACCAAGAGACATCACATGGTTTCGGCGAAAGCTTAGTTCCATGAACATCAAGAGTCATAACATGGTTTCGGCGAAAGCTTAGCTGCATGAACACCAAGAGACATCACATGGTTTCGGCGAAAGCTTAGTTGCATGAACTCCAAGAGTCATCACATGGTTTCGGCGAAAGCTTAGCTGCATGAACACCAAGAGTCATCACATGGTTTCGGCGAAAGCTTAGCTGCATGAACACCAAGAGTCATCACATGGTTTCGGCGAAAGCTTAGTTGCATGAACTCCAAGAGTCATCACATGGTTTCGGCGAAAGCTTAGCTGCATGAACACCAAGAGACATCACATGGTTTCGGCGAAAGCTTAGTTCCATGAACATCAAGAGTCATAACATGGTTTCGGCGAAAGCTTAGCTGCATGAACACCAAGAGACATCACATGGTTTCGGCGAAAGCTTAGTTGCATGAACTCCAAGAGTCATCACATGGTTTCGGCGAAAGCTTAGTTGCATGAACTCCAAGAGTCATCACATGGTTTCGGCGAAAGCTTAGTTCCATGAACATCAAGAGTCATCACATGGTTTCGGCTAAAGCTTAGTTGCATGAACTCCAAGAGTCATCACATGGTTTCGGCGAAAGCTTAGCTGCATGAACACCAAGAGACATCACATGGTTTCGGCGAAAGCTTAGTTCCATGAACATCAAGAGTCATAACATGGTTTCGGCGAAAGCTTAGCTGCATGAACACCAAGAGACATCACATGGTTTCGGCGAAAGCTTAGCTGCATGAACACCAAGAGACATCACATGGTTTCGGCGAAAGCTTAGTTCCATGAACATCAAGAGTCATCACATGGTTTCGGCTAAAGCTTAGTTGCATGAACTCCAAGAGTCATCACATGGTTTCGGCGAAAGCTTAGTTCCATGAACACTAAGAGACATCACATGGTTTCGGCGAAAGCTAAGTTGCATGAACACCAAGAGACATCACATGGTTTCGGCTAAAGCTTAGTTCCATGAACACCAAGAGACATCACATGGTTTCGGCTAAAGGTTAGTTCCATGAACACTAAGAGATATCACATGGTTTCGGCGAAAGCTTAGTTCCATGAACACCAAGAGACATCACATGGTTTCGGCGAAATCTTAGTTCCATGAACACCAAGATCGAGACATCACATGGTTTCGGCAAAAGCTTAGTTCCATGAACACCAAGAGACATCACATGGTTTCGGCTAAAGGTTAGTTCCATGAACACTAAGAGATATCACATGGTTTCGGCGAAAGCTTAGTTCCATGAACACCAAGAGACATCACATGGTTTCGGCGAAATCTTAGTTCCATGAACACCAAGATCGAGACATCACATGGTTTCGGCAAAAGCTTAGTTCCATGAACACCAAGAGACATCACATGGTTTCGGCGAAATCTTAGTTCCATGAACACCAAGATCGAGACATCACATGGTTTCGGCAAAAGCCAAGTTGCAGGAACACTATGAGACACCACATGGTTTCGGCCAGAGCTCCGCGAAAACTTTTATTCGCTCGTTGTTAAGGAGATTGTGGGATATGCCTTGGCGTGGGTGTATTCTTTATCTACACCCAGAGGCTGGATTGTAGGCAAAGCTATCATAGATATTGGATTCTAAAGTTTTGATTTGAAAAGGTTGGCGCATATTTGTGAATGAGAATAAATGTATAGTTGTACAAGATGATCAATCACCATCTTCGCTGCGAAAACTATGGTAGTTTCTTCCGGCGTTTAACAAGCGTCAGACAACAATCACCAAAGCCTTTTATGTCAAATTTGATTTCCTTTTCCTTTTTTTTTTAAGGCAACCACAACCACAGGTCTCCCCCCCCCCCCCCCCCCCCCCCCTTGATACCCCCCCACCCCGCTTAAAACTCAATCTAGATTATTAAAGACATCAATACATAACACTCGGAAGGCATCCTCACTCAGCGTGCATTAGGCCAACGCATTTGACAAGGACGAGGAACGGAGAAAAAGAAAACAATACAAACTTCACTTCGGATATTTTCTCTCCTCCAAAAGCAACCCATTTAAACTACAACACTTAATGTCAACTAATCGGTGCATAATAATACAAAACAGAAATGTAAAAACAGGGTGCAACAAACAACAAAAATAGTAGACAATGTCAAGCAAACAAAGTGGGATGCATTATAGAAACGCCAAAGAAATTGTTTAGACTGACGAGCAACCAGTCAAAAACAACAACAACAACAACAACAACAAAAACAACAACAACAACAACAACAACAACAACATTTGAATAGAACATTGCAGATCGTTTGGACAACGGAGCACAGACATCTTAAAGCATGAACCAAAAAATGGTGAAACAATGATATAAACATCAGAACGTCGGGCAGAACATAAAAAACGTTTAACAAAACATCTAAAGATAATCAAAGACAAGTCAGATTGTGTGGCACCAATCGACAAAAAATGTAAACTATTCTACAACGTAAAATGACACAAACTGATCTGTAGCGACAGTCAGATCTTAGATTATGTGTACAGAAATGTCAAAAACAAATGATACAAACACCTGCACATTGAACAATGTGAACATAACAACTTGGAACCATACAAACACCTGCACATTGAACAATGTGAACATAACAACTTGGAACCATACAAACACCTGCACATTGAACAATGTGAACATAACAACTTGGAACCATACAAACACCAAGATTTGGAATATGACAGTACATATTATAACCTTCACGAGATAATGCCGAGCTATGAACCAGCCCCTTTGCCCTTGTATTTCGTGTGCAGAAAAGTGAACGATAGTTTATAAACCAAAGCAAGTGTGTGGACGGTATACGCTCTTATCCGCCATCGTATAAGTAGGTCCCATAACCAACCAGTAACGTATCCGTTCACCCTGCCACAGTGATAATACTCCTTCGCTCTGTGGTGAACCTACCAAGCATTCACTTAAAGGCACAGAAAGCCTCCCGTAAACCATCACAGATACTGTTAGGCTTTTACACACAGTACACACACCCTTTCATTTAAACACTCACCGCTTGAGAACATCCTAGGTGCCCTCCGTAAAGAGCGAGCAATTTTCAAAGAATTTATTTTTGCGTGGTTTATCTTACCCCTGAGCCATCGTGAACCCGTGTGATTCAGTTTCCCTTTTTCACAATGTTGTCGTCAGTTTGTAATTCGCTGTGAGCTTATCTGCAATAGCACGTTATTATGTGCCTCTGACTATGCACGAAACAAACGGCTGTGGTTCACAAGAACTCTAGCGATGGCTTTTGACTGTTCAGAGGAACTGGCGATAGGCATAAACCGTCGTCTGCTACAAGAACCACGACCTTGCGTGACCCTGCTTCCGGGCTTTTCTTTTTTCAAACTTTCAAAACTGATCTTGTCTTGATGAAAAAAGAATTCTTTTATGATTAAAGAATGTTTGTGTAACAAGCTGTCAATTTATTATTTAGATTTTAAAAGTTAGGTCTAGCGCCAAAACGTACCACGGTCCGATTGTGTGAGGAGACAATCCGCAAAATTAATTCTTTGAAAATTGCTCGCTCTTTACGTAGGGCACCTGGGATGATCCCGTTCGGTGAGCGTTCAAATGGAAGGGTGTTTGTACTGTGTGTAAAAGCCTGACAGTATCTGTGATGGTTTACGGGAGGCGCACTGTGCCTTTAAGCCTAAAGCAACCAATGACCAATGGACGTACATCAGTGCCGGTGTCACGAACTGAAAACTCTGCCTGAACAATCCTTCTCATTGGGGTCAATGCGCATGCGCTAACATGGGGAGATTAATCAGGTCGTGAACAACCTAACCCTAACCCTAACTCTAACCCGTTCGGTCAGAGGGTCGCATTTTTTAAGTCCAATATTGGCGCGTGCGCATTGACCGCAATGAGAAGGATTGTTCAG
The DNA here is from genome assembly GCF_037325665.1 of Littorina saxatilis. Classification (NCBI taxonomy): domain Eukaryota; kingdom Metazoa; phylum Mollusca; class Gastropoda; order Littorinimorpha; family Littorinidae; genus Littorina; species Littorina saxatilis. The sequence continues at coordinate 101,985,199 of NC_090246.1, read as the reverse complement.
GAGAGGTTTCAGTTCGTGACACCGGACCTGTAGAAGCAAACGTCTCGGTCCCTTTACCGTCCGTCACGTCCAAGCACATTGACCCACGAAAGCAACCGTCTCCTCCGAAAATAATTGAATAACTGTGCTATATATATTAGCATATTTATTTAATCATTGTATTTATATGTATTCAATCATTATATAGATTATATTTTTTATATATATGTAATCATTATATATAGGTATACAGAAAAGAAGAATTTTGTTTTTACTTAAATAAATATATAAATAAATTAACTAAGTAATTAATAGATAAATAAATAAATAAATAACCCCAATCACCCATCCTCTATACCAAACTTAAAAAGCAACCAACCCTACAAAAGCATTTGGTTTGTCAGTTTTCTCAACGACCTTCACCTTGACCCGCGGGGAAGCATCCAAAATGGCCGCGTCGAAAATGGTAGCTCACCATACTCCATGGCATGCAACAGTTGTGGTTTGTTTCGAACACTGAGAGTGCATGAAAAAATGCATGCAATAAACACTCACTCGTAGGCTGGCTTCATTGGCACGAGTTTTCAAGGGCTTTCTACTGGACCGAGTTTTCGACAGAAGCGGCTCCGCTGCCTATATTTAGTTGGACGAACAAGGCACAAAAATGATGTTTGCAATGAAAATAGATATGACTTGAAACTACTTGAAAACTATTTGAAAAAGTAAATGCGCAAACACCAACATGAAAAAAATAGGTTCTTAGTTGTATGCGCCAAAAACAGAAAGGACGGGAGAAAGGGGAAAGGGAGACAATCAACACCAACAAGTAAAACAGAAAGGACGGGAGAAAGGGGAAAGGGAGACAATCAACACCAACAAGTAAAACAGAAAGGACGGGAGAAAGGGGAAAGGGAGACAATCAACACCAACAAGTAGAACAAGCAAGGAAAACAAAATGCACTTTATGAGATAATCTCAAACGTGTAAAAAAAATGTTAGTTTAAAGCTTGTCTTGTTTTTTTTCAGAGAAAGAAAGACAAACAAAATTAGAACATGAACTAAAAAAAAAACTAAAAGCTGACGAAATTAGTGCCCACTCTACATAAGCAACCAAAACAAAACGAAACATGACAACAACAAAACCAAAAAACGCACACACACAAAACTTCACGAGTCCAATATAATTGTATGATAGCTACTGAGTCAGTGAGTGGAAAAACAGGTCAAAGATGACCATCAACTGACCTTCAGACTGCCTTGGCTGGGAATCTGACCAGATGAGCCCTGTCGTCGGTTCTTCTTCTTGCAGCAAGGCATCATCTTGGCTTCAAGGGAAAGCAGTCAGTTACTTCGATGATATGACGAAGGTTTACGGAGTTGTCTTTCTTTCTGCGAAGATTCCCGTTGTTATTACAGTTGTTTTGGCTGCAAGGAATTAAATGGAATTTAAGGAAAAGTGAACGTTTTTAAACGTATGTCATCGTCGTCGTCATCTTCGTCGTAATCATCATCATCATCATCATCATCATCATCATCATCATCATCATCGTCATCATCACCATCATCATCAGCAGAAGCAGCAGCAGCAGCATCGTCATCGTCGTCGTCGTCGTCAACACCATCACCATCATCATCATCATCATCTTCATCTTCATCTTCATCATCATTACTCGAATCAGAATAATCATCCTCGGCAACAGCAACAGCAGCACTGAGCAGCGAACATACATTGAGGGACCGGTGAGGTAAGAGCATCACATGACTTAATCGTTTCCCCTTCTTCCCTTTACAAATAAAACCCTTTCTCCTTATTGTCAATGGTTCGGGTATTTTTCGCAGGAACTCCTTTCATTACCTATCTTATTTAATCATGAGTCTTCTCCTTGTTCCTGCTGCAAATGTCCATCCTTTAACTGAATTCACTATTCAGAAAAACGTTTTGAGACATTTTCATTTCAGTCAGTGAAGTACTCAGGACCGTTTGGCTTTGTACATGTCTTTACTTTCTTCTCTTTTTCACCCTCATTACATTTAGTCAAGTTTTGACTAAATGTTTTAACATAGAGGGGGGAATCGAGACGAGGGTCGTGGTGTATGTGTGTGTGTGTGTGTCTGTGTCTGTGCGTGTGTGTGTGTAGAGCGATTCAGACCAAACTACTGGACCGATCTTTATGAAATTTGACATGAGAGTTCCTGGGAATGATATCCCCGGACGTTTTTTTCTTTATTTCGATAAATACTTTTGATGACGTCATATCCGGCTTTTTGTAAAAGTTGAGGCGGCACTGTCACACCCTCATTTTTCAATCAAATTGGTTGAAATTTTTGTAAAGCAATCTTCGACAAAGGCCGGACTTCGGTATTGCATTTCAGCTTGGTGGTTTAAAAATTAATTAATGACTTTGGTCATTAAAAATCTGAAAATTGTAATAATTTTTTTTATATATATAAAACGATCCAAATTTACGTTCATCTTATTCTACATCATTTCCTGATTCCAAAAACATATAAATATGTTATATTTGGATTAAAAACAAGCTCTGAAAATTAAAAATATAAAAATTATGATCAAAATTAAATTTCCGAAATCGATTTAAAAACAATTTCATCTTATTCCTTGTCGGTTCCTGATTCCAAAAACATATAGATATGATATGTTTGGATTAAAAACACGATCAGAAAGTTAAAACGAAGAGAGGTACAGAAAAGCGTGCAATGCAGCACAGCGAAACCACTACCGCGCTGAACAGGCTCGTCAGTTTCACTCCGTTATGCACAAGCGGCGGACTACGGTCATTGTGAAAAAATGCAGTGCGTTCAGTTTCATTCTGTGAGTTCCACAGCTTGACTAAATGTAGTAATTTCGCCTTACGCGACTTGTTTTTTTCTTCCCTGAGGACTTAATGAACAGTCATCAAATAATGATCAAGAAAGACCTCTATGACAAAACAAAAATATAAACAAACCAGCTAAACGAACGAAAGATCGAACGAACGAACTAACAATAAACAAACAAACAAAACGAACAAACGAACGACCAACGAACCAACGAACGAACAAACAAACAAACAAACGCATGAAGAAACAAACAAACACACGAACAAACAAATAAACACAACAACCAACCAACAAAAACAAACAAACAAACAAAAGGAGTTTCACTTTCACTCGCAACTCACAGAGGGGTGTATTTTCCTTTACTGTGTTTTTTCTCCCCCGGCTTCCTCTCTGTTCGGATCATTCTATCTCGGCATGGTATGCACCCACTGTCTTCTACGTCTCATTATTACATTCTCGCGATGTGCACTGTCGCAAAGCATATACTCTTCCCGTCGCTCTTCCAATCAGTACAGAACGAGCACTGCGGGCAGTGTCTTCGTATACCCCTAACACCATTACATGTCAACTCCACCGTATGACGCCAAAATCAAAAGACGGTAAAATGCGCATCTTGTGTCAGTTGCAGTGACGCCAGCAAAAATAAATGTCAGTTTTCACTTGCCGTACGTTGCCACTGTTCTGGTGTTAGAGAGAGGGGACGGTAGGGGAGAGAGGGGGGAAAGTGGAGACAGCTATACAGACATAGACAGACAGACTTGAGACGGGAAGATAGACAGACAGACAGACAGACAGACAGACAGACAGACAGACGTACAGACAGACAGACAGACAGACAGACAGACAGACAGACAGACAGACGTACAGACAGGGATAGACAAACAGACAGACAGACAGCGGACAGACAGACAGAAACGCTGAGATACAGACCTACAGAGTCGGACAGACAGACACACACACACACACACACACACACACACACACTCACACATACGCACGCACACACGCACACAACCCCCCCCCACACACACACACACACACTCACACATACGCACGCACACACGCACACAACCCCCCCCCCCACACACACACACAAACACACACCAACACACACACACACACACCTGTCAAACGCTTAGCTTTAACATTATTGTAAAAAACAAGACAGATGTGTAACTTTTTCGGTTTAATGCAAATGTCTCACCCCCAGGATTTCTGCTTTCGCGTTTTTGCTGACACACAGCCACAGCCACACGAACACATTAATACAAACACCTGAACAAAAACGCGCACATACAGACACACACACACACACACACACAGACACATACACACACACACACGCACACATCCGTACACATGGTCACACACACACACAAACACACACACACACACACACAAACACACACACACTCAAACACACACTCTCTCTCTCTCTCTCTCTCTCTCTCTCTCTCTCTCTCTCTCTCTCTCTCTCTCTCTCTCTTACGCACGTACGCACGTACGCACCAGCATACCTGTCGAACTACTTACTCCACCCTCGTTTAACTCTATTGTAAAAGAAGACACGTGTGTGACTCTCAAGGAAAAATGTCTGTGTCTGTCTCTTAAAGTTTCTTTGCTTTCGCGCTTTTGATGACACTCATTTGCTCAACGTAAAAGGACCGTCTAGCGACACTACCATTAAACGCCTTTACTGTGTCGGCAACTGGCCCGGCTTCATTCCTAAACCAAGCAACGTCGACAGAGAGGTTCAGAATTCCACTGCCTCACCTTCACACGAATAGAAGACCCTGATATAAATCATGATTCTTTTTCATCCACAGGAGTTGTTTTCTCTGCCTAACTCGTCTTTTGGACTTATTCAGTACAATTCATGTTCTGGTATTTAGAGAGCATAATTATATTATAGTACAAGTTTCTGAAGAATCTGAAGAGACATAATGTTAATAACGAGACAAGCATACATAATATTGGCATAATATTATATTCGACCGACATCAACAAGTCTCAGCGATCCTTACATGTTGCGTGTAAAGAACGAAGAATTTATTTAAGCATCGCAAGTAAAAAAAAATATTATAACATAAATTCTTTTGAAGAACATCGCGGAGCGAAAGAGAGAGAGAGAGAGAGAGAGAGAGAGAGAGAGAGAGAGAGAGGGGGGGGAGAGAGAGAGGGGGGGGAGAGAGAGAGAGAGGGGGAGACAGAGAGAGAGAGGGGGAGAGAGAGAGAGAGAGGGAGAGAGAGAGAGGGGGAGAGAGAGAGGGAGAGAGAGAGAGAGAGAGAGGGAGAGAGAGAGAGAGAGGAGAGAGAAAGAGAGAGTACTCCCTTAACGTTGGTTCCAGTCAATATTTAGGCACACTTACCTAGCTACTTTTTCTGTCACATTAGATCAGTCAACGCAGTTTCAGGTAGATGTACAGCCGAGTCTCAGTGATTATTAAAAATAATGGTCGAAGTTAGCGGATCATGAAAAATGC